>NC_058130.1:641857410-641861568 GCF_016433145.1 Gracilinanus agilis | reverse complement strand
AGAGAGAGAGAGAGAGAGAGAGAGAGAGAGAGAGAGAGAGAGAGAGAATGTAAGTGTGTGTGCCCTGTGCTGTCAACAGCTTCCTGTAAAAAAAAAAAAAATTTTTTTTTCAAAATTAAAGTCAGAATTGTGCCAAGGAAATGGTGCTGTATCTCCTCCCATATGGAAATGAAGAATTTTAACATTTCCTTGCCATTTCCCCCTCCCCTCCAAAAAAAGATTAGGCTCTACATTTTCTTTCTTTTAAAAAGCAGTCTTGAGACTTATTTGTCAAAGGGGACGATAAAACTACTTCTATCAAAAAAGAGAACTGATTACTTATATAAGAAATGGATACTTCTCATCCAAAGCTAAATGTAGCCTTTTCAATTCAGATGTATTGATGTACAGACTTCTCCTTTCAAGTCTAGATCATAATTGATACCACCACCAACTGTTGCCTTTGCCAGGTAAAGACAGAATTGATGATTACTTATAAAAGCCTATTTCCTGATAACTTCCATAGCATATGGATTCTGTCAGTGGTTTAAGTTGCATTTTCTGAATACTGTAGTTCCTTTCCCTTTGGACCTTGGTATTTCCTAGCAGTTCTGTAACTGTCACAAGTAAATAATTTTACAAATTGTGATTCTAAGAAAAAATTCTGGTATTGGGAGTTCTTTAAAGTTCCAGTTTTAGCTAAGTTCATCTGACCTCAGAGCCTTTTGAACTTAGCACCAATTGGCAATCTCAGTTGATCCAGCAGCATCATGTATTAAGTAAGTCCCTCTTGTGGTATTCTAAGTTCTACAGAAGATTTAAAATGCCTCATGATGTATAAAGGAAATGATTAACTTTTCCTGTATGCTTTGTGGAATGTCGAATTTCACTGTGCCTGAAGTGGTACTTGGATTTTTGGTGACTTATACTGGGTAGTGAGTAATGGATGAATGGTACTCAATTGTAGTGATGGATGGGATAAATGTCTATTTTGGAATGTTTTTCATATACATATATACACATATATTAATTTATACGTAAATATATATGCACATATACATATGAAACTAGATGACACAGTGGCTAGAATGCGAGGCCTGGAGTTAGGAAAACATCTTTCTGAGTTCAAATCTAGCCTCAGACATTTACTATTTTTCCCAAGGCAAGTTATTTGACCCTGTTTGCCTCAGTTTCTTCATCTGTAAAATGAGCTGGAAAAGGAAATAGCAAACCATCCTAATATCTTTGGCAAGAAAAACAGAGAGTCAGACACAACTTAACAACAACAAAATATATATTCACATTACTCATTTAGGTTTGTGGCTATTTTTTTAAACCCTTACCTTCCATCTTAGAATTGATATTAAGTATGTGTTCCAAGGCAGAACAGTAATAAGGGCAAGGAAATTGAGGTTAAGGTACTTGTCCAGGATCCCAAGGCTAGGAAATATCTGAGATCACATTAGAACCCAGGACTTCCTATCTGCAGGCCTGGCTCCCTATCTACTGAGTCACCTAGTTGACCCAACTCATTTGGTTTTAATATTAGCTCCAGGCCATGTCCCCCATACAGAAACTGCCAGATAGCACAGTACATTCAAGCCACATCTAGAAACACACACAACATATCATAAATTCATCAGTTTAAAAAACATCGTAAACCAGAGGCTAAATCATTAATATCCTCAGAAATGTATGCTAGTTGAAATGTTATACTGTAGTTGAGCATGGACCATTAAGTCTGTCATCTAAAAACCCAATTAAAAATTCCATCACTGAAAATGGTTCGCCTTCTTGATAACTGATTTTTAACCAGGGTTTTAGATTTGTTTGAATGAGGGAGTCTTAATTCATCTCAACTGCAGGATCCTAGATTGTTCTGGCTCTACTGCTGCATCTCTCTTCACTTAGGGATAATAAAATAATGAAGGTATGGATTTCAGAGGCATAAAATTAAAAAACAAAAACAAAAACGGGAGAAGATAGCTACATGACTCTATGGATCATTGAAAAAAGGAATAGTGAAAAAGTTTGTCACTGTTAGACCAGCCTTGAGCTAAGAACACATTTATTGGTTCTTGTTTGAATAAAAATAAAAACGTTAGAATTTAGAATGGGCTTGAGCGATCAACTGACCCGCTTCTTTTTATAGCACTGAAATTATTGATTATCAAGCTGGTATCAAAACTCTTCCTCAGAAAGCATCAGGCTAATACCAGAAGCACAGTATCACAGAATTTCAAAATTGAAAGGCTCTTAGTGTTTACATATACCTGAGCAGGAATCTTCAATAAGTGGTATCTAGCCTTTGCTGGATGACCTCCTTGCATAAACGGATTGGTGGGAATGGCATGATTTACTCAGGAGACTCTGGATATTAGTTTTTAAATATTTGTGCACAGTTAATTGAATAACATGATGTTAGAAGTCATAGAACTGTCTTATTCTACACGCTCTATCCTGCCGTTTTCACCATTTCCAACATCCATTTTGACCTCAGAATTCATATTAACTTTTTCTCTCACTTCTACCTGGAAACAGACTTGGGTGAGTACAAAGTAAAACAAAATCCACCTTCCTTGAAACTCCATGTCAGCCTTGCATATGCCTGTGGTAATTTGGAGTGAAATAATCCTACCCAGTTGGATGGGCATTAAGAGCAACAATGCCAGCATTAACTTAAAGCAGTGATGGGCAAACTTTTTTTTTAAAGAGGGGGCCAAAGGAAAGGAAATGTTCATCTGTCAATCTGTTTCTAAGGCAACTCTTTTGAAGTTTCATTGTATTGTATCCTACTCATTATATCCGTCAGATTAGGAATAATGTTCCAGGGCTGTATAGAACATTTCAGGGGACTGCATCTGGCCCACAAGCCATAGTTTGCCCATCACTGACTTAAAGTATGCAGGCTAACAGCCCCCCCTGTATCAAAGTGTAGTTGTACATCATACACACAAAGGTACCTGTAACAGTTCAAAGGATGTTGGTGCCTCACTCAAAGAATTCAGCACAGTAGATGAGATCTGGACTGACAACATAAGAAAGGCCCCCTTTTTTCATTCCTGTAAAACGAAATTTGGGTGCTAAGGAACTTAGCTGATGCTCAAGTTTTATACTCACTTATCTGGTTGAACAAATTAGCAGCCCTCAATACTAAGGAGGGATTTTGCATGCCTCAAACCCAGAGACAGCTACAATGAAATCAATGGAAGTCAAGGCTCTGATTTACTTATATCAGTAGAATCTAAAATTGGGCCTGCATAGTTGCAGATAATTGAAAAATTCAGAAAATGTTCCATGTAATCCAAGTCCTAACCCTTGCCCCTCCCCTATCGCCCTCCAAAACAATTTACTTCATTTAGTAAGTAAGATAGAGGGGTTTGGTCTCAGTTGTCTCCAGTCAATTCCATTCCATCCCATTACCATTTATTAACATTCTCTTTGATCATATTATTGTAGCTATGGTACCACATTTCTCTAGCTTGCTCCTCTTGAATAGACAGCCTGAGTTTTGCTAAACTAGCAAACTTTTCAGCCAATTGGTCTGCAGTGAAGCTCTTCTTTGAGGTGTATCAACATTAACCCTTTTAATGTAAGTACGTGGAACTAGAGCTGTGACATTTTGCACAAGCTGTTATCTCAACACCATCCAGATACCTAACATTTGAGAATGGAAGCTTAGCAACTTCCTCTTCAGTTCCCTGGGGAATTATAAAGGAGGATTTTTGAAAATGGTTCCCATATTTTGGAGATAGAAAAGTGCACCTGCTCAATGGGGAACCACTTGCTGAGGGAATTTGGGAAAGGTCTCAAATGCTTGGCTTCTGTCATCCTGAATTTTAGTGCCTTGCAAGACAAGGAGAAAGATTTAGATTTGGCAAGAGTGCATATAATAATGACATATATCACATATTTCTAGTTAAATAAAAATCACATGACTAAAAGCCAATGAGAAACTATGTTTCAAAATGTACTGGCTTGAATCTTTCTAAAAGTGACCATAGAAAGTTGAGGGTCATTTCCACCTGATATTCATATAGATCTGTGATCTCACTAGTTTGGGGTTTCCTACAATAAAGATCGCAAGCCCATCTGTGCTTGACGTTAAAATTATATTAAAAATCTCCCTAGCCGAGAGAGAGAGAGAGAGAGAGAGAGAGAGAGAGAGAGAGAGAGAGA
>NC_058130.1:641803399-641857320 GCF_016433145.1 Gracilinanus agilis | reverse complement strand
GAGAGACAGAGAGAGACAGAGACAGAGACAGAGACAGAGAGAGAGACTGAGAGGGAATGAATTGGGGGAGCAACTAGGTGGCCCAGTAGATGGAATGCTGGCCTACAATCCATAGGACATATCTTTCTAAATTTAAATATGGCCTTAGATACTATGTGACCCTGAGCAAGGGTTTGTTTGCCCCAGTTTCCTCATTTCCAAAACGAGTTGGAGAAGAAAAGGAGGAACTTCCGTTATCTTTGCCAAGAAAACCCCAATTGGAGTCTCAAGTCAGGCATGACTGAAAAGGACTGAACAACAAATATGTGTGTATATTTTAATGTTTTTGTCCTCCCTCTCTCTCTCCAGAAGAATGTAATCTTTTTTTTTTTCTTAAACCCTTACCTTCTAAGTGTCAGATCCAAGGCATAAGAACAGTAAAGGCTTGGACAATTGGGATCAATTGCCTGTGGTCAAATTTGAACTCAGAACCTGCTGTTTCCCCACCTGATTCTTAATCCACTGAGCCACCTAACTACCCCAAATAGAAGTTTCTTGAGGACAAGGGCGGTTTCCCTATTTGTCTTTGTATCTTCAGCTGATAATACTCAGTATGCTTGACACATACCTAATAGGCACTTAGCACAAGCTAAGTGACCCAACAAATATTAGAGCTTATTGAGAGTTAAGTTCTTTCTTTTAAAAACAGTCTCCTTTTTTCTTTCTTGAATTTCAGTTATTATTAAGATTCCTGTCTTTTAAGTGGAAACACAACATTCATTTAACATTCACCAGAATTTTTGCAATCCTCTGTCTCTGAAGCAACCCGATAGAGTAAAATTTGCAGGTAGGATATGCCTGGGCTAGAAGTTGCTGTCTTTATGGCCGGCAGCATGTGAGATACGTCCACATTTTCCAAGGACTGCCATGATGATCCCAGGAAATCTTCGTGTTCCCCAAAATTCTCTGTTCTGATGCAAAGATAACATTTTCTAGGTCGATCAAGATTTTTTCTTTGCTTTCCTGAGCTCAATTTCCATCCTTAGGGAGATAAATGTTAAGCACTGTGTTTGCTGTTTCTTGGCTCTTCTTTCGGCTCTGTGACTCCCACAGCCTTTAGAATGATTCATGCAGCTAAAACCACGATCTAGACTGTGACGACTGGTTATTTACAACAGCCTTGCAGATAGATCAAAAAAGATTGGCCTGCAAAAGTCATCTCACACCTGCTGGCACTGATGAACATTCCTAGCCTGAGGTATTATCAATCAGCCCACCAATAATTTTTTTAATTAACTGACTACTTAGAGTCCTGGATTTTGTGAGGCACTATGTGAGGCCTTAAGTGTGATCTTATGAAAATAGCCTTGGGCTTGGATCTATGTGGGTTTAAAGCCCATCTTTAACACATACCAGCTGTGTAACTAATCCTGGTAAGTCACTTAACTTCTCACTCAGTTTGATCATCTCTCAAACGGAGATTATAAAACCTATAATATTGTCTCCACGGCATTGTTATGAGAATCACGAGTCTTAATACTGGTGAAACAGCAGAAGGCTCCTAGACCAAACCTCTTCTAAGGAAAGTGAGGCTCTAGGGAATTTAAGTGATTTGGCCAAGATAACACAAGCAGAATCAGGATTCAGATTCACAGTCCACAGGTTATAAAGTATCACCACAAGCTCTGTATCCCAAAGAGATAACAAAAAATGGGAAAGGACCTGTTTGTACGAAAATAAAGCTGCTTTTTTTGTGGTAGCAAAGAACTGGTAACTAAAGGGATGTCCCTCAGTTAGGGAATGGCTGAACAAATTGTGGCATATGATGGGGATGGAATACTATTGTGCTATAAGAAATAAATGGGATGATTTCAGAAAGAGCTGGAAAGACCTCCATTAACTGATGCAGAGTGAAATAAGCAGTACCAGGAGAACACTGTACACGGTAACAGCAATATTGTGGAATGATCAAATGTGATAGACAACTACTAACAACAATGCAACGATCCAGAAAAATTATGAGGAAATTATGAGAATGCTGGGGGCAGCTAGGTGGCTCAGTGGATTGAGAGCCAGACCTAGAAATGGAAGGTCTTGGGTTCAAATCTGATCTTACATGCTTCTTAGCTATGTGACCTGGGCAAGTCATTTATCTTCCCTCCCCATTTCCTCAATCTTCTACCTTAAAACAGATACTTAGTATCCATTCTAAATCCAAAAGTAAGGGTTTAAAAAAAAAAACAGTGTGTGTGTTGGGGGGGGCGGGTGTCACATGCTTCTGGGTATACTCTATTGCTCTGAATAAATTCTGAAACCTAGAAGTTTGCTTTCTCTTATGTAAACATAAAGAGTTACCATTTCTTACTTGCATGTAAAATAGAGCCTCCTCTTAGCATCTCTTGAGAATAACTTTTTCTTCTATAGCTGCAAAGAAATATCCTTTTTTTGGTGCAGAAATAGACTCTTTGCCTTCTCTTAAATCGATATATTGGGATTATAGGGAAGTGCTTACTTAAATCAACAGAAACAGCCAAAGGAAAAAAAAAGAGATCACACACTAACAATTAAGGTTGTTTAAAAAAAAAAGGAATGAATTGCCTACAGAATAGTTAATTCTCTTCCCCTCAGTCCACAGCCACTTACTAGTCACCTTTCCTCCCCACCCCCTTCTCTTTCCTCTTTCTCCCTTGCTCCCTCTCAAAGCAAAAAGAAAACAAACAATTCTTCCCAACACCTAGAAGACCTAATCATTCCTCACCATCTCAGTCTCTGCCAAGGAAAGGGGCATTAGTTTTCCAGCTTAACTCAGTCCCTAAATAGTATCATCCTGCCAAGTTACAAGTTCAGTGTCCACCCCCTCCAAGTTCATGTCTTGGCACTCTGGCTTCTCAGGACTTCCCTCTTGGGCTGTTGGCCATATAACAGCCTGGAATTCTGTCTCTAGGGTTGCCATGGCTGAAACTCCCAAGCTCCCAAGTCCTGGGCTTCCACAGCCTAAACCTAGAATTGAAAACAATAAACAAAAGAGACCCAAACCCCAAGCCTGGTTCTTGAGGCCACATGGCCCAAAGAAAGAGGCAAAAGGTTGCCCTTCTCAGCTTAGTGTATATTGCCCATGCTTCTGGTGGGTGAGATCTTCACCCCCTGGAAAAGACTAGAAAAGAGGAGAGAGCTTACATTTGAATTAGGCAAAGCTAGTAAGGACTATCACAAAAAGATGAGCTAGTGAGGACTGTGGCATAGTACGGAGATAGTCTGGTAGTGGAATGAAGGTCTGGTTCTAGCAAAGGGAAATAAAAAATCATCCGAGTCCAGGGAGGCCCCAAGCTTCCTGTGGGAGGGAGATGGGAATGATGACTGGAATGGAAGCAGTATGGTATAGAGATATATATGTGAGTTTCTCTTATTGGAGACAGTCTAGGTTTTTAAAGGGCTAAAGGGCAGCCTGGACCCATTATGACTAATCAATGGCCAATAAACATTTATTAAGTGCCCTTCATGTTCCTCAATAACCCCATTTTTATAGTGAAAAATACTATGCCAGTGGCCTTTTTTGTGTTTAGTTAGTTGATATTTGTGGGCAACTCATTTTCTCCCCTGAACCCCATGGTCCTCCTCTGAAAAATGATGGACCTCTCTAAGGAAAACATAGGGCAGCTAAGCGGTACAGTGACAGATCTGGTGTCAGGAAGACTCATCTCCTTGAGTTCAAATCTGGCCTTAGAAACTTACTAGCTGTGTGACTCTGGGTAGGCCACTTAACCCTGTTTGCCTCAGTTTTCCATCTGTAAAATGAACTGGAGAAGGGAATGGCAAACCAATCTGCTATCTTTGCCAAGAAAACCCCGAATAGAGTCATGGAGAGGCAAACATGCCTGAAAAATTATTGAACAGTAATAGCACCTATCTCCCAGAGTTGTTGTGAGAATCATATGTGAAAAATATAAAGTGCTTTGCAAACCTCAAAGGACTATTATTGAGTGCTTACTTTTAAGGGTTTGGAGCCTGGGAAAGAAAAAAAATCAATTTTCAAAAAGAGAATTGATTTGGCTTATAGAGCTGGGAGGTGATGAAAGTTTTTGAAAATAAATATTCCAAATTTTAATGACAGCTTGCTTTTGAAAGGGAAATCTGGAATGTTATTAGACTAGCTCAGTGAAGGGCAAACTACAGCCTGTGGGCCACGCGACAGTATTCCTAATCTGACAAATACGATGAGTAGGATACAATACAATGCAACTTCGAAAGAGTTGCCTTAGAAACAGACTGACAGATGAGCATTTCCTTTCCTTTGGCCCCCTCTTTAAAAAGTTTGCCTATCACTGGACTAGCTGATTCCTTCTAGTTGCAAAATTAGTGAGTCTAATTTGGGAATCCAGCTATTGAATATATTGTTGTTATTCAGTTGTGACCCCATTTGGGATTTTCTTGGCAAAGATACTGAATGGTTTGCCATTTCCTTTTCCAGCTCATTTATAGTTGGGGAAACTGAGACAAATAGGGTAAAATGACTCACTTAGGGTTACCCAGTTACTAAGTGTGTAAGGTCAGATATGAATTGAGGAAAATGAGTCTTCCTGACTCCAAGTCTGTCATTCAACCCACTGCATCACTTAGCTGAACAAGTTGCTATTATTATCTCTGTTTTATAAATGAGGAAACTGAGGCAGACAGAAGTGACTTGCCCAAGATGATACAGCTACTCAGTGTCTGAGGCAGGATTTGTACTCGGGTCTAATTAACTCCAGCACTCAATACACTGTGCCACCAAGCTGCCTCTCCTAAGGTAGCTAGGACTGAAAAGCCATCAACTTTTTAGTAAATCTTATTCTGCCACAGCAGGAAATACCTTGACTTTGCTAAAAATCAGGAAATGTCTTATAAAAGACTCCTATTAAAAAGAGCTCCTTAGATCATAAAGACTCAAATTTTCAGCAAGCAGTCTTATTGAAATTAAAGGCGGTTAAAGTAGCACAGTATACTAGGTTCTTCTTGGAATCAGGAAGACCCAAGTTCAAATCCATCTCAGAGACATGAGCTGTGTGACCCAAGTCATGTTACCTCTCCTGCCCCAACTTCCTCATCTGTAAAATAGGGCTAATAATAGAAGCTATCTCCCATGTTCGTTGTGAGTAAAAAAATTGACGTGATATCTGTAAAGTATTTTGTAAACCTTCCAGTGATTAATTTTTTGTGAATTCAGAAATCCTTAGGATACCTAAAATTTTTTTTCTTACATTTCAAGGGGAAGTTTTTAAGGCAGAAATGGAAACAACTCTCTGGTATCCTCTTTCTCTTACAGAATTTCTATAATTAATAAAAGCAGCCAAAGGGATGACAGTGGGGCCATGATGACTGGTATTCAAGGATATGAAAAGCTATCACATGGAGGAAGGATTAGTTCTGTTCTACTTTGCCCTAAAGAGCAAAAGTAGGAGCAGGGAGAAATTGCAAAAAGACCATTTTAGTCTATCAATAAAACCTTGCTAAAAATCAGAGCTACCCAAGAGTGGAATCGGCAGCCTCCTAAGGTTCCTAATAATCCTTTCTCCCCCTTGCATTGGACTTTTTTAAGCAGAGGTTAACTACAGCTGTTGGATATGTTCAGGAGTATTTTGGTAAGTGTTTAACAACCCCTTTCCAGAAAACAAAATGTATATGAGACACTTTCAAGTTTAATATGCTTACTTTTTTCCTCCAACATTTCCTCAAGTCAAAGCAATTAATTAAGCCTTAATTTTTAGCATTTACCATTTCCAAAGTATAAATGTTCACACTGAAAATTTAACAATCAGCTAGTCAGAGCTAGCTGGGTAAATTGTAGGGGATTTTATTCTGATATGGATTAGGCTAGGTCTCTTCTAAGTCCTTTCCAACTACTGAGATTCTGTGATTCTAAGCAACCACGTCTACTGGGTTTTAGCTTAGAGTCTCATCTGTAAAATTTTGAGTTGCTCAGGCAGCCTAGATGCCAGTATCAAGAAGTGGAAATTGGCATTAAATATCTCAATATTACAAAAATGAAAAGGTACAAAGCATGAGAGAAAAATGGTACTGAGCGGAAGGATTTGTTCTCCATTGTCCAATTTGGCTGCCTCCCTTAATCATGTTTTCCACCTCTCCCCTTCATTCACCCATGTAGTGATATCTAAGTAGTGTTTTTCTGTTATAAATATTTTTATGGGATCAAGGAGTGGTTTTCTTGACAGTTGAAATCATGACCCTAATGATTCTGGAATCAATAGCTCAGTCTCAATCGGATATAATCATAGGATCATAGAGATTTTCAAGGTCATCTAGTCAAACCCCACCATTTTTATAGTAATAGCTGACACGCACATAGGGCATTGAGGTTTGTGAAGCACTTTACATACCTGATCTCAAGGTATCCTCATAACTATCCTCATAATCATCCCCATTTTATATATGGGGAAACTGAGGCTTCAAGTTTTAAGGCACCTACCCAGGGTCACAAAGCTGACAAATATCTAAGATAGGATTGGAACTTATGTCTTCTTGACTCCATAAGCCAGTGCTCTATACAGTATCCAAAGCATCCTCTGAGAGGAGGCCCAAAAGCATGAGTAGACAGGAGAGAGCTCACTGGATTTGAAGTCATAAGACCTGGATTCTAGTTGTGCCACTTTCTGTGTAATTGTCAAATCATTTGACCTCTCAGCCTCAGTTTTCTCAACTGTAAAATAGCCTAGATGACCTTAGAGATCCCTTCCAGCTCCAAATCTATGATCTTATGTGATTAAATCACTTGTCCAAGTACCCAGGTCCTGAATGACAAACTAGGGCTTAGTTTTCCCCTAGTCCATGGCCATACCTAATCCTGGCTGGCCATATTGTAAGCGCAATGGGGTAGTGCCAAAAGAAAGTGAATGCCAATCCATTCTCACTGCTGAAAAAGATGCTTAAAGCATATGCCCTGCTGCGAGCTTGTCAATGGTCTCATCTTCAGATATGAAAAGCAGGACATTGATTCCTTAAGAACCAAAGCTAAGTTGTTGAGAAGAAAGAACATGATGCTTTTGATTATTTGTGCAGCCAGCTTCAGTCTCTTATCTCAGCCCCTTTCTTTCCTGAGTGGCAGCCTGATTACAGGGTTCTCACTAGCTTTGCCAGGTCAGTAAGCACAGATCCAATTAGGACAATTATATTTCAGCAGAAACCCTGGTTGCTGTATTCTATAGGTGTCAGTCAAAGCCTATTCCCTGCTCTGTTTGTTTCCGTGTTTGTGAGGGACGGAGTAATTATAAATCCCCACTGGCCGCATTCTTGGATTCCTATTACAGTCTTTGCATGTGCTGGCATAGAGTGGCACCAGGTGCATATAGGTGGCAGGAGTGGTCGGAAACCTTAGTCTTGAGGCTTCTATGACCAGCTTGCCATTGGTGATATAGGAGTACTTTCAGTTCAAGAGTCTTCTTGTTGTCTAGTCGTGTCCAACTCTCTGTGACCCCATTTGGGATTTTCTTGGCAAAGATACTGGAATGGTTTGACCTTTCCTTTTCCAGCTCATTTTACAGATGAGGAAACTGAGTCTCATGGTATAAAGTGACTTGCCCAGGATCACCCAGCTAGTGTTATAACCAGATTTAAACTCAGGTCCTTCTGACTCCAGGCCCAGTTCTCTGTCCACAGAGCTACTTAGATGCCCTAAAGGAGTCTTGATGTTTCCCAAACTCCTCAATTCACCACTTCCTTTGCCTTTCTCTGATATAAGGTATACTATCTGACAAGTTCTCCCCAGAGCCCTGTGCCCCTCTCTTCCATTTTTGGTATCTTGATAACAATGCCTACTTTCCAAGTGATTTGAAAACATAATGGTCCCCTAGAGGAGTTTTAAGACAGCAAGGTGGAATCATTAATGGATAGATGATCAAATGAGGATTTACTTTTTTTAGGATAGGGGAAACATAGACATATTTTAGACTGTAGGGAATGAGCCAGTATATAAGGAGAAATGTAAATTAATTGATAGGATGACATATAGGTGGCTCAGTGGATAGAGATTCAGGCCTGAAGTCAGGAGGACTTGGGTTCAAATCTGGCCTCAGACACTTACGAACTATGTAGTCCTGGGCAAGTCATTTAACCCCAGTTGCCCAGCTCTTCCCACTCTTCTGCCTTGGAAATACTACTTAGTACCAATTCTAAGACAGAAGGTAAAGGCTTAAAAAAATTGATAGGATTGGGATGAAAGAGGAGACAATCTGTTGGAGGAGATAGAATAGAATGGGATCCCTTCAATAGGCAAAGCCATGGTAAGGAATAAAGCCCCATTATCATGTGAGGTACGGGTAAAAGAGGAGATTGTGGCAGAACACAGAGGAGCAATATGGGATAGGGAAGAGGAAAGAAGAGGAAGCTCATGGTGAATGACCTCAATTTTCTCATTAAAATGGGGGCAATGTTCTCAACTGAGAAGGAAAAGAAAGAGGGAACCACGGGAGATTTGAGGAGGAATAAAAAGGTTTGGAAGAGGTACTATGAGGATTGGGATAAGGGAGGTATAGTAGAATTGCCTAGCAGCAGTGAGAGGACCCATGTTGTTGCAGCTACTCAGATGAGAGATGGTATGAACCAAACTAGGTGGTTTGAGCCTCTGGTGAGTCTCTGGAAATTGAAGAGATGCCTATCAATTGGGGAATGGCTAAACAACTTATGGAATATGATTGTGATGTAATACTACTTCACCATAAGAAATGATTAGCAGGTTAATTTTGGAAAAACATGAAAAGACCTATATGAAGAATGAACAAGCAGAACCAAAAGAACATTATATACAGCAAAAGAATTATTGTTTAAAGCATGGTACATGTATATCCTCTGAAGAAAGGACTGATAAATAGAAATAAGCAAAATATTTTTAAAGGAGGCGACAATTGCAAGATAAATTTAGGTATAAAATTGATAAGATCTGAAAACTGATTGGATATGTGAAAAAACATTAGCGGGGCAGCTAGATGGCTTAGTGGATAGTGAGTCAGGCCTGGAGGCTAGAGGTCCTGGATTCAAATTTGGCCTCAGATACTTCCTAGCTCTGTGACCCTGGGAAAGTCACTTAATCCAATTGCCTAGCCCTTACTGCTCTTCTGTCTTGGAACTTATATATAGTCTTGATTCTAAGACATAAGATAAGGGTTTTAAGCACAAGAGAAAGAGAGAGAGAAAGAGAGAGAGAGAGAAAGAGAGAGAGAGAGAGAGAGAGAGAGAGAGAGAGAGAGAGAGAGAGAGAAGACAAGACATCGAATTTTCTAGTCCAACCATTTCATTTTACTAATAAAGAAACTGAAGCTGCCAAGCAAGATTTGCTCAAACAATTTGCTCAAGGTCAGACCTGGAATTTGAACCCAATACTCTTGGCACAGCTTACTTATGTTTGCTCTGTTTAAATTCTTCTCAAGCACTTTATTTATAGTTTAGTTTTTGGCAATGTTTAATGGCATCATTTTTGTAGGAAGGAGGTTACCAGACAGTGGGGGTGTGGTCTAATGACCCCCCCACTAGTCTGGTACACCTGGGCCAAAGTTGCTTACTCCTCCTCTCTACTAGGAAGACTTTTGAGGGTATAACTCAGATGGGGGCTCCCCAAACTGGAAGGGTGGTAGAGGAGATGATGGAGGAAGGTGTTAGGAATAATTTAAATCCTAAATGACTTTTGGCAATGTTTAATGGCATCATTTCTCAAATCCCTTGGCTTGTCATTAATAAATGTTTTAAGTTTATCTATTCAGTGCTTCAAGGCCATCTGAATTAGTCATTCATCATCCCTCTGAAGTCGATTAGCATTAATTTCTTTTTGATAAGCAAAGAAAACAAAGGCCCTAGGAGGTTGATGACTAGCCCTAGGATATGGAATAAACCAGTAGTCAAATAATCTAGACTCATTTATGTAATCCTAAAACAAGCTAAGAATGGTTATTGTTCCTAGGGTGGCACTTGGGTGGCACTGTGTGATGGAAATCAGGACTTGGAGTCAGGAAGACTCATCTTCCTAAGCTGAAATCCGGACTCAAGATACTTACCAGCTGTATGACTCTTGGAAAGTCACTTAACCTTGTTTGCCTCCATTTCCTCATATGTAAAATGGGCTGGAGAAGGCAGCCACTCCAGTATTTTTACAAAGAAAACCCCAAATGGGGTTATGAGAAGTCAAATACAACTAAATGACAAAGTCAAATACCACACTTGGCCATGGGTCAAGTGAAAAAATAAGAAAAACATGGCCCCCTCCCTGAGGAAGCTGGGTAAGGAAAACAAGGTTACTTCTGAAGAAGCCACTGAAAGGGAACTGGGAAGTAAAGGAAAAGGAAGGAAACAAGCATTTATTACACACTTACTATGTGCCAAACCCTGCACTAAGCTCTTTCCAAATATCTCCTTTGATCCTCACAACAACCCTGGGAGGAAAGTGCTATTATTCTTCCTGTTTTTATAGTTGAAGAAACTGAGGCAGACAGGTTAAGTGACTTGCTCAGGATTACATAGCTGGTTCTTCTGAGACTGGATTTGGACTTGGATTTTCTTGATTCCAAGTCCTGTGCTTATTGACTTTATCACATAGCTTCTGAAGAGTGATAGAGTAGCTCATCCCAGGGACCTTTTGGCAAATTCCTATTCTAATTATTCTTGGTAACTAAAGTGCTTCATACTGTCAGTCAACTAGCATTTATTAAGCACCTATGGTATTCTGTTCTTCTAAAGGCCCAAGAGTGTTATCAGTGCCCTCTAAATATGGTGCCTCAAGTCAGAGTCCCAGTGGCTCCACTGTAGGTGTAGCTTTTGCCCTAAATCCATTTTAAAACTGTATATAATAATAAAGGAAGTGCATGGAGTAAGGGAAAACAGAATGAATGCATGCATACTTCATTGAACTCTGCAACTTCCTTATTGTACTTATTGTACTAAAGTATACTTTACAGTAGTAGCATTTGGATTGAGTCATTTATATATGATAATATCCTAATAGACAAAAAGGATATAATGCCTATCTCCTTCATTGAATTGTACCCCAAAAGACCTATTATTTTGTATGAGAGATTTTGAGCCTTCATCGTGCCTTATGCAACTTGACTTAGCACTTCTGAACAGGAGGAAACAAGATTTTCCAGGATGAAAAATGTATGTATTTTTTAAATGTCTATTTCACATGGCATATCCTAGTTCCATGTTGATGAACCAGTGGCATGTGTAGCAGAGGGGCCATGCAAAGCCTTCTCTATGGCTCACTGTCGCCCCAGCACAGAGTTCACCAGAGTTCTTTACCAGAAAGCCAGAAGGACATGGGGCTGGGCTGCTCCCCTCTCCCTATCCATGCACTACGGGTAAGGACATCACCTGCCCCTCTAAAAGGTTTGCCATCACTGTCCTAGGTAGTTGGCCACTTTGCTACTTGTTAGTTACAGCTGTTCATTAGTCTTTAGTGGACTGAGCTGTCCTTCATCCTCATTCTGAAGATGTTGGGATCTTTCACATGCAGACCAGATTTTTCATGTTTTTCAGTTTTTAACCTGAATATCACACTACTTAAATCGTCATTTAAAAAAATTACAAAACAGACCCTTGATGTTAATGCTGTTCCATATACAATATCCCTTGAATATTGAAACAGGTAAGAGAGATGTTTACCATTCTAAATATGTTACCAACCAGGTTACAAGATCTTAAAGACAGCTATGCTGTCCTAGGATCATTAGAGAATATGTGTTGGGAGACTGAAAGAGGGAGCAGCAAGTAAATAAAGTTGAACTTAATAGGTTTGTCTGGGACTTTGTCTTCAGTTTTTCTACCATGATCTATAGACAGTCCCTGACTTTTGAACAAGTCATGTTAAAAGTTTGTTCCTCCCTTATTTAGAACTCATAGCCCCATCTCCCATTGAAGGATTATATTTGGCGGTTAGGACCCTAGACCAGCCTACAAAGATTTTTTTAACCTCTAATTTCCCAAAAGTACAGGACTACATTGATAGGCATATGGGATCTCTGTCAGCTACTATTTCATTATGCCTCCCCATCTGTCAGGGATCTGTAAAAACCAGGAGTTAACATTGTGGTCTACCATTTCCATGGCCATACCAATCAGATACTGTGAAATCATCTTCTAGGACAGTTTTGAACCTGTGTGTTGAAAGAATTGGTCATGATCATCTTGTTTAGTCTAGTTTCATCATTAAACAAATAATACAACTAAAGCCCAAATTAGGAAGAACCATGCCCAAGATCTTAGCCATAACTCTTGACTCCAAAGCAGGATTTGGGAAGTACCTGGGAAATACTCGTTTTGGCTTCACCAATATGGGCATGCCAATAGATTAGCAGAGCTGACATTAGAATCTGAGTCTCCCCAGCCAATGCAGTGAGTACTCTTTCCACCACAACCCATTGTTTTTGTTGCCCTGCCTCATAGTTTTCTCTATCATCTATTGCCAAGGGGGGAGGCCACAGAGGATAAATAATTTGTGCTTAAATCAATGCTTAATGAGCTACTGAGGGTTGGTTCACTCTTCATGGTAAAGAAAAGAATGCAAGGTTGAGAGTCAGGGACGCAATAAATAATAGAGTTCTTACTCTGCCGTTGAACTCACTGTGTGATCTTGGCTAACTCATCTGACCCCTCTGTGACTCTGTTTCCTCATTAGCCAAATAAGGAGGATCATAATACCCACCCTACCTATCTGACGGGGGTGTTGTGAGGATAAAAATGAACCAAGAGGTGTGAAAATGCCTTGAAAAAATTAAACGTGTGATAATAATGGAAGGCACAATTCTCGTTACCACCTCCAATTGTGCCTTCTCAGGTCATTTTTTGCCTGGTTTTTTTTTTTTTTTTTTTTTTTGGAGAGGGGGGTAGTATCCTGGTGTCTGACCTTGTTGGAAAGTACAGGATGTGAGGCAATCAGAGCTATTCCGTATCATTTATTGCTGTGGATATTGCAAGTGAAAACAAAAGAGAAGAAGATGAGAGGGAGAGATAGAGAATCAAAGATCTATTTATTCTCTTGGTCTGTTTTTGGAGGAGGTAGCATTTATTTTAAGCAGCATCTGCTGAATTTGTGTTTTTCACCCATTCTTCTTCATTTCTGCTATAGCAGAGTGATAAGGACTAAGGAACTGGTTATTTTGGAAATTAGGGACCCCCTTCCCATACATCTCCCTCCCCATACATACTTATTGACCTTCCCATGCCCTAAGGCCAGAATAAGGATCAGAATAAAACTCTGAACTACATCATAGCATAGAAAAGCTTAAGAAAGCCTCTCACCATTGGCAGATACAAGCCAGGGCCTGGTAATGGCTCTGCTCTTTGTCAAAATCATAAATTGTTGCTGCTTCCTTTGTGATGATTTCTTTCTCCTGCGTCACCCTCCAGGCTTCATGGGTAATTTGTTGAGGGGCAAGAAATAACTAGTCCCTCTGGAGAAAGTCTCAATTTATTGACCCTGGACCTGTCTCAAGACCACCACAGACTGAAGATAAAGAGAACACTGGCTATACTGATGACTTAAGTTGCCTCTAAATTAATTTTATTTATACAGATTAAATTTAAGCCCTGTTAGCATGTCAGAAATTCCTTAGTATTTCTTTTATACATTTCTGAAATGGAGTATAAACCAATTGGAGATTTGGGCCTAGTAATTCTTCCTTAATCTGGTCATATTTATATAATAATAATAATAGCAATAATAATAATAAATATTTATATAGTCCTTCAAGGTTTGCAAAGAGCTTTACGTGTTACCACTTTTGTTCCTCACACCAGCCTTATAAAGTAGTTTTCTTGTATGTGTGAGAGACGGAGACAGAGATGGAAAAAGATACAGAAAAGAGATGGGGTTGAGAGGAAGGAGAGGGAGAGAGGAAGAGAGGGAGAGAGGGAGAGGGAGAGGGGAGAGAGAGAGAGAGAGAGAGAGAGAGAGAGAGAGAGAGAGAGAGAGAGAGAGAGAGAGAGAGAGAGAGAGAGACAGGGACAGGGAAGAAAGACAGAGACAGATAAAGACAGCAACAGAGATAGGGAGAAAATGAGACAGAGGCAGAGATTCATCTAAGAAATTATGCTTCCAGTAACCTCAATTCATAAGATCATCTATTTAGATCTAGAAGGGACCAGGACCCTTAAAGATCATCCTATCCAATTCCCTTGATTAATGTTTAGGAAAATGAGGCTTAGAGAGATCATATGATTTACCTAAGGTGTCAAAGGCCATAAGTCACAGGGCTGGGATTCAAGTGACATCTCTGGCAGGACTTAATCAACATTTACGTGGGCAAGCCACTGTTGATACTTTAGACTTAGCCTGACAGAAATACAAAATGTTGACAAAGATGCTTTCACCACAGGAATCCTGAAAGGAGTAAAATTAATGAACTTGACAATTTCAACCATTTTCCAGCATAAATGGTCATCAGTGTCAGAGAGAAAGTGGAAATTTCTGGAAAGGTGAGCTTGGATCGTGGAGAAATTCTGGAAGAAATTTTCTATGTTAATTTTAGTAGATAATTATAAACATTCTTGAATGAATTTCACCTCTAGATGAAATGAAAATGTAGTTAGTAGTGGTGATGATGGACTCTGTGCTAATATAATTCAGATACAGCTTTGAGTTAGTTTAAGTAAAAGTAGCTGCTCTCATTCAGAAATTCCAAGAAATCCAAAAGCACAATGATACCTATATGAGGTCACATTTGCATAGCCCTTTCTTAAGTACTGCTTAGGTAACCCCCTTTTGCATGTGAAAGGCCCCCAAAAAGCTATCCCAGGTTCAATTTACTGCCCTGATTTGCATCCATTCAAAACCTTAGGTTTCAAGCCCCCATTGGTGGTTTATTTTTACCTATCAGCCATAGGGTATAATTAGTTTAAAGGGGAAAAAATTAATGAAATAACATAGTAAGAAAAGTAACAACAAAATGTCTCTTCCCCTAAAACTTGGGATGCCTATTCCCTCACAGACACACATGAATGCACACAGGTCATCAGTAGGAAGAATGGAAACGGGTAGGTAACATTTATGAGAGACAAATATGGAACACGTGTCAAGGATATATGCATGGAGGGTCAACCAGTTTATCTATCTACTAGGGTACTGGTGTCTTCCACACAATTCCAGATCTTGCTGCTCCCTTTGGTCCTGTTTTCCAGTGAACTATATACCAGGCTTATACTTTGGTGTCATAGCTCCACTGTCCTACCTGCCCGTTCCCACCCACACATACCCCTCTTTTTATACTGAGCTCTAGCTAGAGTCCTGAGCAGAGGTTCTACTTCCTCGTGCCATCTCTCTTTTTATCCTAGCCCCTCCAAGGCCAAGCTAAAAGAGATTTGAATAGAACATAAGCTCCTTGAGCTCTAGGACTGTATGGGTTTTATCCTTGCATTTCCAGTGCCCCCACGCAATACAGGTGCTCAATAAATGCTTATTTAATGAAAAAATAAATAAATGAACCTTAAGCTTTTAAAACAGGATGCTTGTGCTGAGTCATTAACCTATGAAGAAAAAGTATAGTTGCATAGCTGCTCAGTGGAAGAAGTAACTACAATCCAACAGGTCTCAGGAAAACCAAAGCTTACTTTCTGAGACTTCTGATGATTTTCCCAGGAATCCCCATATTTTCTAGTTTTTTCAAGTTGGTAGATAAGGGGCTTCCGGACCTTGCTGGATGCTGAGTGTGCTACTCTTCTTCCTTGTGAGAAAAGTTAAAAAATGCTGCTTGGTTCAGTAATCATTGCCTCTCCTCCTGTTTATATTTCATTCTGAAATCCATTGAATGACTTACTCTTTCAGCACTGCTCTTTGGCTGGATAGTCCCTCCATGGGGCTTGTGGTGGAACCCAAAGGCCTCTGAGCAAACAATGCTGAACTCTCTCTGCCTTGTTAAGTAGGTTAGCAGATTTTTTCAGGTGGCTAATTTTGCTGCAGATTTCACAGGGCTTCCAAATGTGTGTGCAAAAACACAGAGTGGCAGGCTCTTCCCCAACTTATTTCATAAGAGCCAAAATTAGGAGAGCTCTTGACCTTCAATGATATGGGGAGGATCAGCAATGCCTTTGTAGGTGTATGCTAGAAACATTCACAGATTGCCTCAGTATAAAAGAATTGAAATGCTCAAGTTCTTTTGGTTAGGTGAGTTTTTCACTATTTAATCTCAGTAAGCTTGCTTTTTTTCTCTTTATGAAAGAGGCTACATATTTCGTTGCCTGAAGGATCTGTGATTTTGTCTATGTGAGTACCCTTTCCACCTATGTAGACTGTGACCCTCCCAGAATTTAGCCAGGTCCCTATTAGTGTGAATAATGAATGAATCCCATGAAAGGGTCACATGTATTCAAAGCACTCTTTGAAATTACACAAACTTATAATTATGTAAAATATAATAATGGATGCCTGCCCAATGGAACCATATAGTATGAATTAAATAATGCAATCTTGTCACAGGATTCCTTATTTCCACTAATTGGGACCTAGCTGTAGACATTTTCTCTGAACAGAAAAATTCATCTTCTTGTTCTCAGGCAATGAACTTCCTGGAATTTAAGTAGGCTAGTCTTTATAGGGCATTAGATATAGATATAGAGCAGTGATGGCAAACCCATGGCACAGGTGCCAAAGATGGCACACAGATCACTCTCTGTGGGCACATGGGCACCCTTCCCCCTCAACAACCACCTCTTGTTACTAGAAAGGTAGAGGGAGTCTTGGAGCTGAGGAAAGTCTTGAGGGAGATTACACTTAAGCAGATCATTAAAAGGAAATACAGATTCTGAAAGGTAGAGATGAGCAGGGAGTGCATTCAAAGCTTAGGGCTTTGTGCAAATGCCTGGAGGTTGGAAATGAAGCACTAAAATCTAGGCATGGGAAGTACACCAGTTTGGTGTCAAGGACATGATAGTCACATGAAATTAATCTGGAAATGTAGGTCAGATCTAGATTTTGATGGACTTTAGATACCCAAAGAAACCAATAAAATATGAAGAATGTGAATTAGGGTAATTAACTGCTACAGTGCTTAGATAGGAGATATGGCATGCAATCTAGTGGGTAGAGTACTATACTGAGTCAGAAAGATCTGAGTTCAAATCCTCTTTTGTTGTTCAATCATTTCAATCAAGCTTGACTGCCATCTCATTTGAGATTTTCTTGACAAAGATACTAGAGTTGCCTGCTATTCATTCTCCAGTTTATTTGACAGATGAGAAAACTGAGGTCAATAGGGTTAAATGATTTGCCCAGGTTCACATAGCTAGTAAGTGCTTGAGGCCAGATTTAAACTCAGGGAAGTGATTCTTCTTGACCCCAGGCTTAGCACTCTCTCCACTGTGATACCTAGCTGCCCCAGTCCCTTAATGTCCATTAACCTCGGTTCTCTCATCTGAAAAATAAATCAGTGAGCATTTGTTAAGCATCTACCATGTGTTAGGCTCTAAAGATAAGCAGACAAAAGCCCAAAGTTCATACTCTCAGGAAACTTACATTCTATCAAGAAACTCAAAATGTAATCCCATAAATAAATTCCAAATATATCTAAAGTAATTTTATGCCTCTCCTTTTCCCTCTCCCCAGTCCCAGACACCCACAATGGGAAAATCAAGAGAGGTATCATTTGTAGAAGTCTTGGTGCATGAACTGAGCTTTGAAGGAGGTCACAATGTCTTATGATCCAGATGATATCTATAACTACATAAACCTTTCCTTTTTGTTTTAAAAATTACTTAGCATAGCTTTTGAGAGGGAAAAAAAGTGTTAAGGGCTAGGCAGTTAGGGTTAAATGGCTTGCCCAAGGTCAAACAGCTAGAAAGTGTCTGAAGTGAGATCTGAACCCAGGTCCTCCCAACTCCACACTTGTCACTCTTTTCATTCTGCCACCTAACTGCCCTTGATACAGACAATATATTAACCTATAGTGCTTCCCTTCACGGAGTTGTGAGGCTTAGCTGCAACAATTTTTATAAAATGTTTTGCAGACTTTAATGTGTGATACAAATATCAGCAGCTTTCATTACATCTGGGTACCTTAAATATGAATGAAGAACAAATCATTCTCATAGAGATGGAGCACAATAGAGGCATCTAAGTGGTACACTGGATAGAGCACAAAACTTGAAAACTGAAAGACCCAAGTTCTGCTCCTGCTTCAGATTCTTACTGGTTATGTGGCCTCTGCAAAATGAGAATAATAATAGTCCAGTGGATAAAACACCAGATCTAGAGTCAGGAAGACCAGAGTTCAAATCCTACCTCAGATACTTCCTATCTGTGAGACACTGTGATGGTCACCTATCCTCTGTCCACCTCAGTTTCTTCATCTGTAAAATCAGAATAATAATGGTACCTACCTCCTGAAATATTGTGAAGATGAAATAAGATACTATCTGTAGAGCATATTGCAAATTTTAAAGTACTGTATAAATGGGAACTATTGTTACTTTGGCTCATTTGGAGAGAATTAGGAAAGTAGCATCAGGCATCTAAGTATGGAAGGGACCTCAGAGACTATCTAATCCAGCCCCCTCAATTTGTAGAGGGGGAAACTGAGGTTCAGAAAACTTAGTTTTCTCAAAGACACTGAAAATAAGAGAGAGAGAATGGGTAAGAAGAGTCGGTCATTTAAGATTACAGCAGAAAGTCCTGCCTCTTAGCTGCTCTAAAGATGGATACATATGCTTTCATTGTAGCTTAAAGTACATTAAAATTGGAGCTAAAAAGCAGCTTTTTTCTTCTCCGTTGGATGGATTTTCACAATTGAGAGATGATAAAAACATCTCCTGAAAAATTTCAAACATCCTGTCTGGGTTTTTAAGCCAAATTGCAAGATTTCTTTGTGCAGAGGAAAAGTTGGGGAGGGTTTTGGGGTGGTCCACAGAAATCATTCTTGCCACCTTAATGAGAATAGTAGTGATTCAGAATGACCGAAAATATATGCAATGTGTATGCAAGAGAGCCTCTGGGCATGCTTTATGAGAAAATCAAAATGACCTCTATCATTAATAATTGTACCTCGTGAATCTTGAAGGATAAATTAGGTTAATGCTACATTTAGAGGAAAAGAAGAGAAAGTGGGTTATAATATATACCTATATGTGATCACAAATTATCCTGCTGAGAGGGTAAAATCTGTCCCACTGAGGCCTTTTGTTTGAAAAATCACTCTTAAGCCTGATTTCAGTTTGGCTTGGCACTAATTCTATTGCTGTTTCTCATGCTCGATAATGTTTAAACTAACAGTTTACTGGTGCTCTTGACCTGCTCTCCAGGGCCCATTTGAAAGCTTAGATCATCTTACATTTAAAAAAAATGCTTTGCTGAATTGAGGAAAGAGCAGTGGGTTGTTTCTCACTTCCCTATACCCACCCCCATTTGCTTTATAGTAAGTGAGTGAGTGAACTGGAGGCCATCCAAGATAAGAAAAAGGCTCCCTCAATCTTTGTTCAGGGTAGAGAGTTTTCTTAACCCTTCAGAAAGGAGTTTAGATTCTGATACATAATGGAGAATTCTGGTACCTTATCATATACAATGGTCTTGGTACTGAGGATTAAAAAAAAAAAAAGAACGAAATTGTCCCTGCCCTCAAAAGAGTTTACATTCTATCGAGGAAGATGACATGTACAAATATAAGTATATAAAAATAAGGTAGTTTGGGGAGAAACTGAGTCTTGAAGGAAGTAAGGGATTCCAGGAGATAGAGTCAATAAACATTTATTAAGCATCTACAGTGTTGCCAGGCACTGTGCTAAGTGCTGAGGATTTTAAAAGAGCCAAAAGACAGTTCTTGCCCTCAAGAAGCTTACAATCTAATGGGAAAACATCAAGCCAAGGCATGTGTACAGATAAGCTATCTGCAGGACAAATGGGAAATAATTAGAAAAGGAAGGCACTGGGATCAAGGGGTGTTGGGAAAGGCTTCCTGTAGATGAGATTTTTGTTGGGACTTAAAAAGGAAGCCAGGGAAGCCAGTAGGTTGAGATGAAGAGGCAATATTCAAGACATGGAATGTCAGAAAAAATCCTCAGATCTGAGAGCCAGAGGTGAAAGAAAAATGGAGTTGAATTCCAGACAAGAAGCCAGTGCAAAGGTATGGAGGCCAGAGATGGAGGATTAAAAATCCTTATCCTTTATCTTAGAATCAATACTAAGTATCAGTTCCAAGGCAGAAGAGTAATAAGGTCTAAGCAGTTGGGTTAAGTGACTTGCCCAGGGTCACACAATTAGGCAGTATCTGAAGCTGGATTTGAACCCAAGACTTCTCATCTTAAGACCTGGCTCTCTATCCACTGAGCTACCTAACTGCCTTTAGAGTAGTAAATTAAAAAAAAACAGAAGGTCAGTTTGACTGGACTGTGGTGGAGGAAAAAGCATTATGTATATTAAAGCTAATAGAGTAGGGGGGCATTAACATCATGAAATCCAGAGAAGAGAGAGCATCCAGGAGGAAAGGATGATAGACAGTGTTAAATGTTGCCAAGAGGTCAAGGAGGATGAAAACTGAGAAAAGACCAACTGATTTGGCAAATAAGAGATCCCTGGTAATATCAGAAAAAAAAAACATTTCAGTTGAGGGATACAGAAAGAAGTCAGATTATGAAAGATCAAGAAGTGAGTGAGATGAGAATAAGGGAAGGCAATAAGTACAGACAACATTTTCTAGGAGCTTGGTTAAGAAACTTAGGAGAGATATGCAACAATTTGAGGGGGAATGGAAAAGTCTAGTGAAGGTTTTTAAGGCTGAGAAATCTTGGTATGTTTGTAGGTAGCAGGAAAGGAACCATAAATAGAGAAAGAAATGGTTTGTGAGGCAGCAATCTGCTAGAGGAGGCAGGAGAGAATACTTGTGACTCCTAAGAACTATATCATTATTAAACCATTTTAAAGGGATATTTATAGATGGAGGACAAGGGGAGGAGGATGCCTAGACAAGATAGGAAAGGATGGGATTGAGGTATATAAGGAGGAAAGCCCTATATAATCCATCACCAAGTCCATACACGCAATATTTTTCTGCTTTTTAGGATCATAGCTTTAGAGCCAAAACTAGTCCAATTCTTCATTTTATTTTATACTTTCATGTTTATTAAGTTTTTAATAAATTCCCATATTTTTAAAATGACCAATTATATCTCAAGCTAGAAAAAGAAAATGTGCCCTGTTCAAACTTTCTTTTACTACCTTCTGTTAGCATGCCAATATTGCAATTCCCTTATTTTAGAGATGAGAAAACTGAGAGTGAATTACCTTAACTTATACAGGATGAAGAGGGCACTCAGTAGTAGTAGTAGGGTAGGACACTACCACCACCACCCCTAGTGTAAGGAAGTCCTGAAGTTCAAATCAGACCTGAGACACTTTCTAGCCATTTGACCCTAGACAAGTTACTTAACCCTGCTTGCCTCTGTTTCCTTATCTGTAAAATAAGCTGGAGGAGGAAATGGCAATCTACTCCAATATCTTTGCTAAGGAAACTCCAAAAAGGCATGATTGGAAATAGCTGAATGATAACAACACACAGTTGTTAAGGGGGAGATAATGTCTTCTCTTCGCTTTTTGGGATAACTCTTCTCCTTGTTTTCTTCCTACCTGTCAGACCACTCTTGTGTCTCTTTTTCTGGATTCTCATCATCTTTAAGCATAGGAGTTTCACAGGGAATTTCTTGAAAACAGGAATTGACTTTTGCCATTTTTTATCCCTTGTGCTTAGCAAAGTGCCTGGCACATAAAAGATCCTTATAAATGTATGTGGACTTGTCATTAGTTATGGTGAAACCTCATTCCTACGAAAGTTGTCATCATTTTATGTACATAGTGATAAGGAGATGCATTGAATCTGAAGGGCAGCCTGGCATAGTGGATTCATGAAGACCAGAATTCCCACTATGCCTCTCATACTCACTCTGTGATCATGGGCAATTCATTTGATCTAGGCAGCTCTGAGGTTTGCCTTCTATGTTGTCTACTGCTCTCTTTGTGGAACCTGTTCCTATACCAGTAAAAGAAATCATGTTTAACTTTCTCATGACAAAATAATTAAGAACTGTAGTACACTTTTATAGAAATGGCTGTTGCTAATTAAAAAGAAAGTTAGAAAGAAGTCCAGCGGGGCCTCTATTTTGAAATGTTCACTTAACCTATAGGGTGAGTTTCTTCTTGTAATTCTGTCAAAGTAATTAAATGTATCTTTCACTAGACACTTTTCACTAATTATCTACTAAGAGGCCCAGAAGCAAGCATTTTGTACTTAATAACACCCCAGGGATAACTACTGGGCACATAAGAATATAAGGGACAACGTGTAGAGGTTTCAATGTTCCCGTCTCCCACTGTCTAAAATGGAACCAAATTCCCACAACTTACATTATGGTTATAACCAATTATTAATGATGACCCCTATAGCCTGAATTAATGAGATTTTATTTAGCATATATCACAGAACTATCATATTTCGAACCAGAAAGGACCTCAGAGGCGAGTAAGTATAACTCATACCTGAAAAAGAATCCCCATTACAATAAACCCAGCAAGAAGTCATCAGGCTTTTGATGGAAAACATCTAATGAGAGTGAAGACACCCCTTCCCAATGCATCCCTGTTCCATTTTGGAATTGCTCACATTTTTTTAGTTTTTCCTAACAATGAGCCTAAAATTTTATGCTTGTAGCTTCCACGAATTTTCCTTCATTCTTACCTCTTGGGACAAACAGAATTAGTTTAATCTCTCTTTTATACAACTGCTCTTCAAATGCTGAGGAAGACAGTCATGAGATGCACCATGGCCAGGAAAACCTGGGTTTTTGAGTCACGCCTCTGACCCTTTACTGTCTGTGTGACCTCTTTGAGACTCAGTCAGCCTCCAAGGTCCCTTATAGTACATCCATATTCCTACGGTTCTTCTCCTACCCACCACCTACCCTTGAATCTTCTCTTCTCCAAACTAAAAATATCCCTTGTTCCTTGAACAGAAACTAAAAGCCTAACTAATGTTGCTACCAACCATCTCCACCTTTTCTAATATATCGATGTCCTTCCTAAAATTTTTGCTAAGATCTGTTTGTTTAATCAATACGCCCTCAAGTTACATTCTGAAGTCAACTTTTTGAAACTCCTATTCAACTTCATATTATTAGATTCAGATCTCTTTGGATCCTGATCCTGGCATCCAGGATGTTGGTTATCTCTTCCAACCCTAAACCTAAAGATTTAATGAGTCGTGATTTTAATGCTTCATTCATGTCATTGACAAAAATACTGAATTATAACCTCCAAGAATGGATCCCTGTCGTACTCCACTGGACACCTTCCAAGATGATATCAAAACATTATTTTTTTAAAACCCTTACCTTCTATCTTAGAATTGATCATAAGTATTGGTTCCAAGGCAGAAGAGAAATAAAGGCTACTTGCCTAGGGTCACACATCTAGGAAGTATTTGAGACCACATTTGAACCCAGGATTTCCCATCTCTAGGTGTGGCTCTCTATCCTCTGAGCCATCTAACTTCCCCAACATCAAACCATTATTAATAATTATTATTTTATCCTAAATCATTCAACTAATTCCAAGTTCATCTAAATGAATTATCATCTCTGGAATTATACTCAGTTATACAACTATGCATAGCCTTTATCCCAGCAATACCACTATTTGGTCTGTTTCCCAAGGTGATCAGGGAAAAAAGAAAAGAATCTATTTGTTCTAAAATATTCACAGCAGTGCTCTTTGTGATGGAAATAACTAGAAATTGAGAGGATATCTATCTGTTGAGGAATGACGCAACAAATCGCAACATCATTTTTTATATTTTATTTTACCAATTACATGTAATAACAAATTTTCATGTAAGTTTTCCAAAGTTATATGACCCAAATTGTCTCCTTCCCTCCTCCCAGAGCTGGCAAGCAATTCAATCTGGATTACACATGCATTATATCACAAAACATCTCTATATTGCTCATTTTTGTAAGAGAATAATCATATAAAACCAAAATCCCAAAATAAAAACCCAAATAAACTAAAGTGAAAAATCATCTGCTTTCATCTGAACCCAACTCCAACAGGTCTTTCTCTGAAGGTGAATAGCATTCTTTGTCATAAGTCCCTCAAAATTTTCCTGGATCAGTGTATTGCTGAGAGTAGCTAAACCTATCACGGCTGATCATTTGTGGCATATAATTGTGATGGAATACAACTGTGCCATAAGAAATGATGAGCAGGTTAATTTAAAAAAAACATAGAAAGACCAACATGAAATTATGAAGAATGAAATGAGTGAAACCAAGAGAACATTATGTACAGCAACAGAAAATTGTTTGAAAAATAATTGTGAATGTCTACCTCCACATAAAGAACTGCTAAATAGAAATATGCATGACAGTTTTATATATGCATTTTTTTGTTAAATGATGCCTTTTGTCAAATGATGTATGAGGAGGGGAGAAAGGGAGAGAGATATTGGAGAACTTTAATGTATGAAACAAACATAAATAAAATTTTTAAAAATGCGTTATCATCTAACCTGATTACATTATCTTTTTTATAAGATTAGCATGAGAATCTTTAGCAAATATTTTGCCAAAATCTACATAAACTATGCATAAAGCTTCTACTCTTCCAACAGTTTGGTAATTGTGACCAAAAGGAAAATAGGGTTAGTCTGGCATAACATGTTTTTAAATCGTTTTATTTTTAACAAGTATAATTTAATGTCTAGTTAAACTAAATTTTATTTTTTATTTTTTCAATCAAGTAGCATTTATTTCTGCCTCCACCACCCCACTCAAAAAAAGAAAGAAAAACAAAATCCTTCTAACAAATATGAAGAGTCAAGCAGAATAAATTCCCAAATCAGCCATGTCCAAACATATGTGTCTCATTCTGGATATTTAGTCCATCATCTCTCTATGGAGAATAATAACATTATTCACCACTGGCTCTCTGGAATGACAGTTGATTATTGTATTGATCAGAGTTCTTTCCAATTTATTTACTTTTACAATCATATTGTCATAACAAAATTTGTTTTCCTGTTTCTGCACTCTCTGCATCAATATGTACAAGCCTGCCCAGGTTTTTCCAACACCATCCATTCTTACTGCACAATAGCATTCCATTATAATGATATATCATAAGTATTTAGCCATTCCTCTGTTGATGGGCACCCCTTAATTTTCCAGTTCCTTATTACTACCAAAAATAACTGCTATAAATATAGTTTTACATATAGGACCTTTCTTCTTTCTTTGATCTCTTTGGAGTAAATATCCACTAGTGGTTTCTTTCTGGTATTAGTAGTTTGGTAACTTTCCAAGCATAGTTCCAAATTGCTTTTCAGAAAGATTAGGCCAATTCACATTCTTGTTCCAATAATTGTTTTCCCATAGCCTTTGTTATCAATTTTTTTCAATTTGATGGATATGCAGTGGATCCTCAGAGTTTCTTTAATTTGAATTTCTCTGATTATTAATGATCTGGAATATTTTTCCCAAATGAAGGGAGAGAGAGAAGAAGAAGAAGAGGAAGAGGAAGAAGAAGAAGAAGAAGAAGAAGAAGAAGAAGAAGAAGAAGAAGAAGAAGAAGAAGAAGAAGAAGAAGAAGAAGAAGAAGAAGAAGAAGAAGAAGAAGAAGAAGAAGAAGAAGAAGAAGAAGAAGAAGAAGAAGAAGAAGAAGAAGAAGAAGAAGAAGAAGAAGAAGAAGAAGAAGAAGAAGAAGAAGAAGAAGAAGAAGAAGAAGAAGAAGAAGAAGAAGAAGAAGAAGAAGAAGAAGAAGAAGAAGAAGAAGAAGAAGAAGAAGAAGAAGAAGAAGAAGAAGAAGAAGAAGAAGAAGAAGAAGAAGAAGAAGAAGAAGAAGAAGAAGAAGAAGAAGAAGAAGAAGAAGAAGAAGAAGAAGAAGAAGAAGAAGAAGAAGAAGAAGAAGAAGAAGAAGAAGAAGAAGAAGAAGAAGAAGAAGAAGAAGAAGAAGAAGAAGAAGAAGAAGAAGAAGAAGAAGAAGAAGAAGAAGAAGAAGAAGAAGAAGAAGAAGAAGAAGAAGAANAGAAAGAGAGAGAGAGAGAGAGAGAGAGAGAGAGAGAGAGAGAGAGAATGAACACATTTTCCCCTTGATGACTACTCTTTCATAATCGTTGACCATTTGGGGATTGGCTTTTATCTTATAAATTTAAATTGATCCCTAATTTATATAGGAAATGAAGTGTTTTTTTGGAAAAACTTGCAAAAACTTTTTCCCTTCTAATTTACATACAGTGGATTTGTTTCTGTAAAAATGATTAAAAGTTTGATGAATTCTATGAGCCTAGGTGTCCCCCATTTGTTTTTCCATCAATCCTGGATGATATCTAAGGTTTCTTCTAACTATGGGATCACAGATAATCATTCAGTATAGTAAAATATTGTTAACACTACTCTCATAAACTTGTATACCAGTTGCTACAATTATATCCATCAATCTGAAATCTGCTTGCTTCTCTAATCTGCTTATGATATGACCTCTTATATCTATGTGACATGACCTGTTGTTGCATCTCCACTGTCACTGTGAACTCCTCTTTCTTTTCTAGATGTCTTCTGTCCATTTCTTATAACTTTCCTCTACTCTGATGCAGATTTGTGTTTAGTATTACATAGAGATAACCCTCCCCCCCCACACACGCCCATTCTTGCCATGTCCGTTCTCTTGCTATCATTACCATCCGTCTTTTAAAATAGATACATATATTTGTTTCTGGCCAACTGGTGTTCTCTTTCCATAAGTAGAAAGTGTGAGTGATGCTATAGGGAGATCTCAGCTCTTCGGGCCCCATGCTTTTCTTTCCTTCAGTTGCCTGGTCTACAATCTCTGAAGGTAGGATATCAGGCTAAGTGATCATATCATATGAGTGTGAAGACAAATACTGCAAAAGTAAAATAAATAAGCTAAACCAGAACAAATAACCATGTGGACCGTCTCTTGCTGGATTTCTATCCTGGAGAGTTGCAAGAGAAGAAACCCTGGTTCTTAGCACTGAAAATGACAAGCAGGCAAGCCAACCTAAATTAAAATCCAGGAGGACACATATCCTTCTGTTCTGAATTTGCTGTGTGTACATTATCTTACTCCAGAGTAGTCGTATCAGACAATAAAACTAGAAAAACCATATCAGAGCCAAGGCAAGGAACTGAATTGTGGCCAACTTTTTTCTTTTTCAATCTTCAATCCTGGATTGCCTGTCACAGTGAGATATGATTATAGAAACTGATATATAAGTTTATGACAATAATATTAGCAATATTGTACTATACTGAATGATTATCTGGGATCCCACAGTTAGAAGGGACCTTAGATATCATCGAGTCAAATCTCTCATTTTACAGATGGGAAAACTGAAGCCAAGAGAAATGAGAGGACACAAGACCACTACTAATAAAAGCTAGCATTTCTATTGCATTTCAGCCTTTGCAAAGTATTTTTTACATGACACCTTCTCCAGTTTTCACAAAAGCTCCAATGAAACACATGCTATCACTTTAATGAGGGATTTAATCTGAGAGTGATCAAGTGATTTGTCCAGGGTCACGAGTAGTATGGATGGCAGAATTTGAACTCAAGTCTTTCTGATTCTTAGTCCAACACTATAGCTGCTGTACTACCTAGCTGCCTACTAGTTGGGAAATTTAGAGCAGCTAGGTGGCAGAGTGGCTGGAATGCCAGGCCTGGAGTTAGGAAGACTCATCTTCCTGGGTTCAGATCTGATATCAGACACTTACTAGCTGTGTAACCCTGAGCAAATCACCTAACCCTGTTTGCCTCAGTTTCCTCATCTGTAAAATAAGCTGGAGAAGGAAATAGCAAACCACTCCAGCTTCTGCCAAGAACACTTGAACAGAATTGGATGTGACTGAAATGACTGAACAACAAATTGGAAAATGAGGACTTAGGAAGTTTGTCTCCTGGTTATCTTCCATGTGTTCCCTCAATCCTTTGCTCCTAGTTCATGATTACGAACATGTTTTGGATAGCAAGCTTAGGTCATCTCTGGCTGACAGTGAAACAAATGGGATAATGACACGTTTCATAGTTTCTATGGCAGTATGAGCAAAATGGCTCTTAACTAGAAATGTCTTTGTGAAAGTTTAACAACCAGCTCTTCCAGGACCCACATTTAAATACAATCTTCATTATTAACATTTTTTCTATCTCTTTCTTAAGTGAAGACACTCAACACAAAACAATAAACCAACCTATGACTTATTGGTTGCTGATTTCTGAGGAATAAATGCTCAGTTTGAAAATTTAGCAGCCAGTTCCCTTAAACCTGTACAATGTGTAAATGAAGATTTTGAACCTTTGGACTTCATCCCCTAGAAGTCCCTTAGTATTTCCCAAAATTCTCTTTAATCTCTCCTGCGCCTCCATTTTGTGTAGTCACATTATTGTTTTATGAGTTCTGTTGCTCCTCCCTCTTTCTCTCTTCTTTTGTGAGCTGTCTGGGTGGTTTAGGTAGCCTTTTACTTTAGTTATTATTAATAAAACTTTTAAAATATAATACTTAGTTATTGAATATTAATTTTAATCTTTATAACAAGTTAGGTTCAAGACACCTACTCATAACCCTTGAATATTTATTTAGGAGCCTTGGAGTGAGTGTGTGTGTGTGTGTGTGTGTGTGTGTGTGTGTGTGTGTGTGTCGGTGTAGGCATTCTATTTACTGTTACCACCAGAAACTCTTTGCCTAGATGATGAGCCAGCAGTCAAGTTGCAGAGACTGCCCCATGGGCACTGAGCTTTGGCATCAAGTTCATTTACTAGCTGCCTGTTAGTAAGCAATACCAGTTTGCATGGTGTTGGGCTGGTATTTGAATCCTCTGATTGGGTGAGCACTGCTTCCTCTCTCTTATGTTTTATTTATATCTTCCTTCATTGTAAATCTGGCTGATATTGCTTCCATTAGGCACTAAAGATCAGATTATTTCAAGTGTTTCTTCTAGTTCCCTCCTGAGAAATTTCTGTTGAAAAATGTGCCTATTGGTGGTAAGCACTGTGTAAATCAGTAAAGCATTTTTTAATTAACAAATATGTGGAATTGGGCAGGGGCAGGGGGTATGGGAGAGTTCATATGAACATGTTTTGGTGTATTTTGAAAATGGTTTCTGATTAAAAATTAAAGTTTTGGGTTGTTTTCCCCTTTGAATGTTAGATTGGTGTTGTAAAGTAGTCAGGAATAGCTTAAAGATTATAATAAGAAGCCACCTAAATGAGTTAAGAACTCATGAGGCAATCTAGAGCAGTGATGGCGAACCTTTTGGAGACCAAGTGCCAGTGTGCCCTCTTCCCTCCCCCTTACTCCACACAGGGGATGGGGAAAGCATTCTCATTGGGCTGCTGGATAGAGGAGTGGGTGAAGTGAGGAATGTCCTCAGTGAGTATAGAAAAGGGAAGGAAGTGGCCCAAGCACTCCACTCCCCTCCAGGTCTGTTGCCTTGAGCTGCTCATCTTATCCCTGTGCACTTCCATTGGGCTGCTGGGCAGAGAGGGACGTGATGTAAAAAAATGTCATCATGCACAGTGGAGTGGGGAGACAGGAGCAGCTCTGCCCAAGTCCCTCTGCCTTTCTAATAACAAACTGGTTGAGGGTAGCCATGTGCCCACAGAGAATACTCTTTGTGCCGTCTGGCACCTGTACCGCAGGTTTGCCATCACTGACCTAGAGAGTTTATGCCTAGCTGGATTAGGAGCTTTTTAGAAGACTGAGAAGCCTTGAGATCGTCATGATGCCCCTGAGCAATAGAGTTTGGATGCCAGAGCTCTTCTCTCTTTCTCATAGAATGCCCAAATAGAGAATAACTTATATGGAATACTAACATTTACATAGCCTTTTGTACATATCTTATTTGATCCTCACAGAAATCCTAGATGAGAAGTGCTATTCTGAAGTAAAAAAAAATTAAATGATTTGCCCAGAATTACATGACTAGGAAGTATCTGAGGGGAGGGGATTTGGAAAACAAGTTTTTATTACAAGTAAGGATGATCAGGTGCAGCTAGATGGTTCTCAGACAGTTACTAGGAGTGTGACCCTGGGCAAGTCACTTAATTGCTCCCTTCCTCAACTTTAAAAATGGAGATTATTATGGTACCTACCTCTCAGGATTGTTGTGAGAATCAAATGAAATAATATTTGTAAACACCTTTAGTGGTGCATAGTAGACACTTAATAAATGTTGGTTCCCCCTTATGGATCCGAAGGCTCTATCCACTATATTGGATTCTGAAATGTTTAGATTATAACAGGAAAGCTGAAATAAAAATCAATAGGAGAAGAGGGAAATTGAAAGCCACTGGTGTTTAATCATGGTGGGATTTGTACATTTCTCACTTAGCTCCCTAGTCAGGAATGATGTATCTGAATTTATTGCCAATTGTAAACAAGGAAAAATAGCTTTATATTGGCCCCAGTGAAGTTCCTGCTCCTCTGGATTTGGGGCAAATAGTCTCACCAGCCAGAGAAAAAGTAGGAAACCTCCTTAGGTTATGAAAGAAGCACAGATTTTTATTTTTATTTTTCCTTTTTCCTTTTTTCTTTTTTCTTTCTCCTCCTCCTCCTCCTCCTCCTACTCCTTTATCTCCTCCTCTTGGAGGAGAATCTCTTGCTGGCTAAACAGGTCTCAGTTCTGGGACTCAAGTGGAACTGAAATCTTTAGCTGTCTTAAGAGGTATTGGGTCTCCCTTAGAGAAGATTTCACATGGACTTTAGCTGCCTTGAGAAGGTGAATTACTTTACCAGAGTCACACAGCCAGTATGTCAGATGTGGGACATCAACTTAGATATTCATGATTCCAAGGCCAACTGGCTAGTCAGTCTGCCACAATTGCTTCAAGGCACCTCACAGAACACTTTGTAGGATATATATCATAAAAGATATTCTTTGCTTCCAGCCAGGGAAAGCTAGGGAGTAAATGTTCAGGAAGAACTTTTCTCAGCCAGAAGCCTTTGGAAACACAAATCACAGAATACCTGGACTGGTTATGAATTGCTGTGCTGTACCTTTTGGAAGATGAGCATTCCAGCACGAAGAATCTTGGGGCAAGTTAGTTGAACAAATTTCTGTTGCCAACATTCACTCTCATCTACATCCTATTATCTCAGTTTCTCAGTGGATTGAGAGCCAGGCCTAGAGATGGGAGGTCCTAGGTTCAAATCTGGCCTCAGACACTTCCCAGCTGTGTGACCCTGGGCAAGTCACTTGACCCCCATTGTCTACCCTTACCAATCTTCTGCCTTGGAACCAATACACAGTAGTGATTCTAAGACAGAAAGTATGGGTTTAAAAAAATGTAATTGGGAAATATTTAACAAGATAAATAAAAATATGATAAAACAGATAATAAATAATAAAATGAAACAGATAACAGATAAAATTAAGTCAAGGGGGCAGTTAGGTGGTTTAGTGATTGAGAGCTAGGTCTGGAGACAGGAGGTCCTGAGATAAGCCCTCAGAAACTTCCTAGCTGGGCAACCATGGGCAAGTCACTTCATCACGGCTCCTTAGCTCTTATCACTCTTCTGCCTTGAAATCAATACTTAGTATCAGTTCTAAGAGAAAAATAGAAAAATATGGATTTAAAAATATAATTCAGTAATATTTAACAAGATAAATAAAATACAATAAAATAAATAATAAATAATGTAATAAAATAAACAACAGATAAAACTGAGTCAAGGGGGTAGCTAGGTGTCTCAGTGGATAGAGAGCCAAGCCTGAAAACAGGAAATCCTGGGTCCATATCTGACCTCAGACACTTCCTAGCTATGTGACCATGGCCAAGACTCCTCACCCCCATTATCTAGACCTTGCCATTCTTCTGCTTTGGAACCAATACATTATTGATTCTATATAATACAGTATTGGTTCTGAGATGGTGGGTAAGGGTTTAAAAAAACCAAGCTAAGTCAATATGCAGCCTGCAAGGATCTATACGTACAACTTAGTAGACTATATTGTTCTTTGAGTTTGACCCCACTGCTGTCAGAAGAAGGGTACTCATATCCTTGCTCTCCACTGTTATTCCAAGATCATTTCTTAACCACCACTAAGTCTTATTCTTTCCTTCTAAGTCCATGCAATTCATTTATACTATTCCTTTCCTATCCTTGTTGCCATTTTTTTATCAGATTCCCAGTCTCTGTCCCAGCATTCCATTGTATGCATACAGTGGAAGGAATGCTGGACTTATCCAGAGAGATCTGTGTTTCCTTATTCCTCCAGGGTTTTAGCACCTGATTGATGGTTTTCTTCTCTACCTCATCCCCAGCCTCTATCCCTGGAGCCTTCAGAATTCATGTGGAAAACCATTCCCAAATTCTGACCACAAAATATATCAATCTGCTTAACTCAAGTAACTTGCTTTTCTTTTCTACTTCAGTAACTCATGGGAATGACTGAGACTTTGATGTTCTGTGGGACTTCTTCAGAGATCCTAAGCTCTGACATTCCATACTCTGAGTGCAGCATCCTACCTTGTGCACTCAACCTTGAACCCATGATCCGCCATTTTGAATACTAGGTAGAATTCTAGAAACCCAAGTGGGAAAAACCATCTACACACTCCAGTCCAGTCACTGGCCTACTTGTAGTTGCTCAAACATGATATTCCATCTCTCATCTCCATGCCTTTGCACTAGCTGTTACCCATGCCTGGAATGCTCTGCCCTTTCATCTTTGCCTCCTGGCTTCCTTCTCTTCTTTCAAGCAAGACTCAGTTTATAGCCCAAGACATGTTAAGAAAGCCTTTCGTGGTCCTTGCAGATGCTTGCGCCTTCCTCTTTTGAATTACCTTGCATCCCCTCCATATGTCTTACCTGTACATAGTTATAGACATGTTTTCTCCCTCATTAGACTCATTGGGGACAGGGGCCAAACTTGTTGACCACCTGATGTTAGAGGTGATGAATGGAATTTCTAGGCCTAATTTTGACTTGAAGTAAAGAAATACTTCTAAAACACTAGTTGTCATTAAGTTATTTTCAGTCTGATTCTTCTTGACCTCATTTGGGCTTTTCTTGGCAAAGACACTAAAGTGGTTTGCCATTTCCTTCTCCGGTTCATTTTACAGATAAGGAAACTGAGGCAAATGGGTTTAAATGACTTGCTGAGGGTCACATAGCTAGTAAGCATCTGAGGTCAGATTTGAACATGGGTATGCCTGACTCCAGGACCAACATTTTATACACTGCTCTACCTATTTACCTCCTGAAGTACTAGACATGCTGGGAAATGGAATGGGTTTCACTTAGCAACAGTAGGTTAACAACTAAAGATTTTCAGGTAGAAGCTGAGGGACCATTTGTTGGAGATAAGTTCAACTTAGCATCTCTGAAATGCTGTGATTCCTTTTCCCCCCAGCCTAGCTTAAATGTTGTCCCGAGCAGTCCTGACATGCTCAGATTACTTTGGGCTAAAGTTATCCTTATATTGTTCTTAAAGGATGATTTGCTTATTTTTCTCACCTTGCCCTTATTTCCATCTTCAATTCACGTCTTTTTAAGAATCTGGATTAGTTAGTGACATCAATCTCTTTAAATAGTGCTTCTTTTTCTTCCTCATCAGAATTTTTTTCGTGTTCCCCTCTTTAAAATTTAATCCTTCCTTAATCATAATTTAATCCTTTAAATCCCTCTTGTTATAATTTTGGGGTTTTTTTTAAACCCTTACTTTCCATCTTAAAATCAATACTAAGTCTTGATTTCAAGGCAGAAGAGCGATAAGGGCTAAGTAATGGAGGTTCAGTGACTTTCCCAGGATCACATAGCTAGGAAATGTTATTTTGGAGAGTTTTTTAATCCATGGGATCCTAACTATCCTTTCTGTTATTCCTTTGAATTTTTCCCTCCCAGAATATAGAATATATGACAAATGATGCCTGACTTTTCCTTGTCTATCAGAAATTCTGTGTTGGAGCAGCCAGTTGACCCCAAGGTTCCTTTCATTATTACCCCAACCCGTTCCTACTAGTTTGTCAGAATCATCTCTGGAATAGCACCTTCCCTTGTTGCTTCTTCTGCCTTTTGCTTCATGAATGACTATTTTGTCTCCAGCAATTATAATCATAGCTAATATTTATATAACATTTTATGGTTTGCAAAGTTCTTTTCATGCATGTTTTATTGAAACCTCACAACATCTTGTGAAGTTATTTTGATCTCCATTTTTCAGATGGGGAAACTGAGGTTCAGAGAGTTTAAGTGGCTTGCCCAGGGCAACACAGTTGTCTGAGACCATGTCAGGGATGGGACTTAAACCAGTTTTTCATGACTCAGAAATCCAGCATACCAACTACAAGTGTTTCTAATTAGAAGTGTCCCCAGTGCATTTTTGGTTTTATTTGGGGGTTTTGGTTGTTGTATGAATGTTCTCTTATAACAATAACCAGTATATAAGTGTGTTTTGCATAACAATAACAAAATTAAAAAAGTGCCCCCAGCATCCAAACTCAGTGAGTCTAAAGCCTCGCTTATTATCTTTCCCTTCAAAAAACTCTTTCCTAACCTCCCTATTTCAATATATTGGTAGCATTATTATTAATTACCATGTTGAAAACACTGGAGTTTTTTCATTTCCCCCATCACCTCTTATATTGATTATATACATATAAAAATATTGGTTTTGTATATATGGCTATACATATTATAAAATAATGGTTTCATATGTATTATTATATATTATAAATTATTGCTTTCATATAGGTGGTTATATATATATTACAAAATACTGGTTTTATGTATATTATAAACTATTGGTTTTGTATATGGTTTTACATATTTATAAAATAATGGTTTTATATATGCTTATATATTATAAAATATTGGTTTTATATTGTATGTTTTTATTATATTTCATTTTCATTTTTATTATACAAATTATAATGAATATTTCTTCTATAATACATACTATGTTTTATTTTACATCCATTTGTATTCTCTATTGCTGTTGGCACCACCCTAATGGTCACCCAAGTATTCATGATAGGCCTGATAGATTCCTCAAGATCTGCCTTCTCTTCTATACGTCTTCCATTAGAATAATATGTCCCTTTACAGCAAGACGTGTTTTTTTAACTTTCTTATTATTCCCAATACTTAGCATACATAGTGCCTCCCACATAGTGAGTTCTTTGTAAATGCATCTTAACTGTTGACTCCTCATCTCTGTTCTTTCACTCACCCCTTTCCTCTTCTTTAAATTCCCTCCCTGCCTCCCTTTCAAGCAATTCATTTCTTGAACCCACATTTCAAAGGCCAACTGACATGTCATCTATGCTAGAAAACTTTCCCTGATTCCCATCCCTTTGCCCAAGTCAGCAACAACTTCATTCAAACTTTGCTTGCACTTATCTCATGTACTTGTAATGTATGATGTTGGATTGTGGTGACATAGCATGGTATTTGGAGAGAAAAGTGGCCACAAAGCCTGGAAGACCTAATTTCAAGCCCTGTCTCCCGTACATATGGCCTGAGTTACCCTGGAAAATTATCTCAGTGCCCCAGATAACCCTCCAAAACTCTAAGATGCCAAATAGTTGTCAATCCAATCAACATTGCTAGAGAAATCTCCCTCAATCTTCCTTACACTAATAAAAATTACTCTGTGTTGTATACCTATATTAAATAATAATAATAGCTAATATTTATGTAGCATTTTAAGATTTTCAAATTGTATTATGTGGAGATTAAAATTAATATGCAAAATACTAAATGTTATATTTAATAAAGTTTTATTAATAATAACTAAAGTAAGAGACCTAACTAAAAGGTTACTAACCAGCCCACTCCCAGGAACCAAAGGAAGAGGGAGGAGTTGCAGTGTTTTAAATAAAATTGATATAGATGGATATATTTAGAAATATTAAGGGTTTAATGTAATCCATATTGATAATTAAGAAAACCACGTGCCTGCTAAGATCTAATTCAAAAGTGCTGCCATACCTTCCCCATGGTTGCTTCCTAGCAAAGAGAGCATCCCAATCAAGTTCTGAGACTTTATACCTCTGTCTACATAATCACACTTCCTACCCACCTGTGTTACATAAGAGGAATCTTGGGAAATGTAGTTTTCAAGTCCACTAAACATCCATAGGAAGTTTATACCAGAGACCTCAATATTAAGATCGAGGGTCCCCAAATTTCCAATATCACAACAGCCAAATATAAAATAATAACATGACCATGCAAATGTGGAGGTGCAGGAGATATTAAAGGAAATTTTGGGAAAACTAAGGGACTTATGGGGGATGAAATCCAAGGTTCAATATCTCCATTTATACAATTATCTCCTCTGATCCTCACTACAGTGCAGGAGCTATTATTATTCCCATTTTATTGGTGGAAAAACTGGGACAAACACAAATTAAATGCAGCTAGTTAATACCTCAGAATTTGAAACCAGTTCTATCTTGCTCCAAGCCCAGTTCTATATAAATTTAGTTAAGCCAGGAATCATTCCTTTTCTAAAGTGTATTTCGTCACCCATCTAGCAATGACCTCTGTATGCAATTTAATCAGGTAATAATATCACTTTTGTTGAGTTGTTTCAGTTATATCTGATGCTTCATGACCCTATTTAGTGTTTTCCTGACAAAAGATACTGGAGTGGTTTGCTATTTCCAGTTCATTTCACAGATGAGGAAACTGAGGCAAAAAGAAATTAAGTGATTTGCCCAGGATCACACAGCTAGTAAGTGTCTGAGGTCACATTTGAATTCAGGTTTTCCTGACTCTTAGCCTGACACTTTTTCCATTGTGTTGCCCAGCTGCCCCACACAATGAATAGATTTTCATTTAATTCAATTATTGAATCTAATTGGAGAGACAAAATATAAAAATATTACCAATAACTCAAGGCAGTTATATGGCAAGTATCAAAAGTATCATATGGAGCATAAATGCTATAAGATGACAGATTTAGATCTGTAAAAGACTATTAAGTCTAACCTTTCCATTTAAAAGGTGAAGAAACTGAGGCACCAAATGATTAAACAGTGGATCTAGAGTCACCCAGTAAAAATCTGAGGCAAGTTTGAACTCAGCCTTTCTTATTCTTTATTTAATGCCATTGTACCAGCTTCAAGAATTCAGGGATGAGAAAGAAAATTGAGCAGGAGTGATTAAAGGGGATTTCTTTGGGGTAAAAAAAAAGGATATAGGAAAAATTTTTTGTTATGTGGGATGACACTGAAAGAAGGGAGGAACAGAAATGGGGGGGGGATTAGGTGATGTAAGTAATAATGCAAAATTTTAATCCATTTTAAAAATGAGAAGATAGTAGATTTTATGACCATCTATCCATGAAAAATTACATAAACTAAAGTCCACAAATGGGAACATAAAAGGCATGTATGGAGGACAGAAGGTAGATGGTTTGGCTAAAGTGGAGTATTTATAGGAAAGATTAATAAAAGACAGCATTAGAAAAGTAGGTGGCACAATGGATAAAGCACAGGAAGACTCATATTCTTGACTTCAATTCTAACCTCAGACACTTACTAGGTAGGTGCCCCTGGACAAGTTTTACTTAAGCCTGTTTGCCTCAGTTCCCTCATATGTAAAATGAGCTGGAGAAAGAAATGACAAACCACTCCAGTATCTTTGCTAAGAAAACCCCAAATGGGGTTACGAAGAGTCAAACATAACCGAACAATAGCTTCTCAATCCTTTTAACTGGACTAAAGAAGTGGTACCCGTTAAGATAGGACCAAAAAAAATGACTGAACAAAAAGAACAACAAAAGTTTTGAAAGGTAAGTTGAGACCAGAACAGGAAGAACTTTGAATTCCAGGCTCAGGATTTTAGACTTTGTCCTATTAGCAGTGGAGATCCACTGGAGATTTTCCAACTGTCCCCTGTTCCCTGCTATTCCAGTTTAACAAGCATGGTGACCTTAGTGTAAATGACATTAGATGTTGGCTTGGCCTTCTCCAGCCTGAGGATTTGGGAAGCCATCCAGATCAGAACTCATTCCTCAGGGGAGTTCAAAAGCACAACCTCCCAGTGACTCCATGGTCTAGCAATTAAGAGCACAAATTTGAACAGCAAGTATTTTGGTTCCATTACTTAGTAGTCCACCTCCTCCTTCTTCTACTCTCTTCTCCCTCTCTTTTCTCTCTTTCTCTCTGCCTCTTTCTGCCTCTGTCTTCCTCTATATCTCTGTCTCTGTCTCTATGTCTCTGTCTTTGTCTTTCTGTCTCTATCTCCCTGTTTCTCTGTGTCTGTCTTTATCTCTCTCTCTCTGCCTCTCTCTGTCTCTCTGTCTCTATCTGTCTGTCTGTCTTTCTCTCTCTTTCTTTCCTTCCACCCCTCATCATAAGGTTGAAGAGACTGATCATTAAACAATATGCCTTCTCTCTGAGATAGCATTCCATTTATCTATATTGTACAGGCCTAGGTATTTACAGGATGTCTGTCCCATTAGAATGTAAGTACCTTGAAAATAGGGACTATGTTTTTGCCTTTCATTTTATACTGAGTGCTCACCCCAGTGCCTGGCACATAGTAGGTACTTAATAAATGCTAGATAATAACTAACTTCAAGGTTTGTCTATAATGATGATGATAGTTGTGTGCTATGCACTTAATTCCATTTATTAAATTAATTAATTAAATGCTTCAACTTTCTGGTATAAACTAAACTGTCATAGCTAGTAGAGAGTCTGTTTAGGACCTGTTGTCCCTACCAGTAGTAGTCAATGTTTCTGAACTCTAGAATTGTGGGATAGGATATTTACTGGGCTTTCTCGACTGCTGAGTATTCCTATAAGCTATTGACAAGTTTGAGAATTCTCTCCACCTCCGAAGAGAGAACTCATGGACTCTGAGTGCAAATTTAAACATACTTTTTAAACTTTCTTTATTTTTCTCCTTTTGGGGATCTATTTTCTGTTGTAACATGACTTCACAGGGATAATCAAAATCAAATTGCTTGGCTTTTTAAGGAGGGGAAATGGTCGGAGAGAATTTGGAGCCTAAAATTTTCCAAAATGAATGTTATTTTTTTTTCACGTTATTGGGAATTATTTAACAAAATAAATAAATAATGTATTGAAAAAGAGTTTGGGGATAGGCTTGGGATATGGTTGACTCAAGACTCAATATAATGATGGAAGGGTCCACAAACCGAATAAAGAGAAGGACCTGGACTTTAATGTCGAGATTAGTTTTTCAAGCTTTACTAGTTTTGTTTCAAGTCTCATGGACCTGCTGCTTCAAATCCGAATCGTGGATTTTGCATTTTGCTAGTGTCTGTTACCATGACAACAAACTTCAGAATATTCTCTCTTTCTCTCTCTCCTTTTTTTACAATTGTTAATAGAAATAAAGGAACAGAGGTATAATTACTCTATTCCTATTCAATTCCATTCAATTACAGCTGGCAATCACATTTTTTTCCCACAGAGAAAAAAAAGATATATTTTTTTAACTGGGTATTATTTTTCTAGTAAGGATTATTTGAGAGGATTAAGAAAATCTACTTAGTCCAGAAAGTTATCAGGGATAAAATTCATATATAATGGGTACATTGGATTAGAAATACTGAGTTTATTTTTAATATTTAGTGACCAGAAATATTATAACTGTATTTCATGTAACCACAGGGGGGAAAATGCTATTGTTTGGGAGAATAATTTTCAAAGAGAGACTTAGAGGATTTCTAGTCCAGTACGCTAAAAATCGTGAGAACCGTAACATTTGTGGTCATAAATCATACACTGAAAATAAGGGAAAGAATTGTTTGGTACAAACCCCAGAGGTGAGAGGGCTCAAGTGGCCTTTGAAAATTGGACTCCTGATTGAAGCTTCTTTTCCTCTGGGGCGTGGAGTCCCTGGGAACAAGTAGAAACAGTCATTATGTCAATTATTTTCTAAGTGGGACTATTGTAATATGCTCTATTTACTGCATTTCAACAACAGCATTGTTTCATTTGCTTTTATCTAATATCTTTTCCTGAGATAAGTCATACCAGAATGACTTCAAGGATGAGTGCCAGATGTAAGGAGGGCAGCCAGAGGCAAATACATGCATTTAGGAGGAGGGAGTTCTATTCAGGTGCCCAGCTAGTTCTTATGGTGATTGTGATGCCCAAATAACTTCATTGTGGTGGGTGGTGGAGGGGATGAGGAATGAAGAATGGCCCTATGGGCATCTCTGGGGGAGAACCTGATTCTACTGAGAGAATTAGGAAGATCTCTATGAACTAATGGGAGTGAAGCGAGCATGTTCTCTGAAGGATGGATTAAGTGCTTACACTGGTAGAATGAAAATACTAAAAAGAGAGCTGACCGGGTTAATTGCAATGACCAGTTTAGTCTTTGAGAAGAGAGGATGAAATATAGCTAGCACCTTTCTGGGGCCCCTGCCCCCAAAGAGTCTAATGAGGGAGAAAACATGTCTATATCTATGTACAGGTAAGACATATGGAGGGGATGCAAGATAATTCAAAAGGGGAAGGCGCAAGCATCTGGCAGGACCACGAAAGGTCTTCTTAGCATATCTTGGGCTATAAACTGAGTCTTGCTTGAAAGAAGAGAAGGAAGCCAGGAGGCAAAGATGAAAGGGTAGAGCATTGCAGGCATGAGTAACAGCTAGTGCAAAGGCATGGAGATGAAAGATGGAATATCATGTTTGAGCAACTATAAGTAGGCCAGTGACTGGACTGGAATGTGAAGATGGTTTTTCCCACTTGGGTTTCTAGAATTCTACCTAGTACTCAAAAAGGCAGATCATGGGTTCAAGGTTGAGTGCACAAGGCAGGATGCTCTATCCACTATGCCACTTAACTGCATTATGATTTACTTAACTATTTTTCCTTGTTATAAGGAAAAGTTCTGTGTATGTGTGTGTGTGTTTTATTGATGCCTTTTGTCTTCAACAAAACTTTTTTTTATAAAAGAACAAGTTAGTGCTTGATTATATATATTTTCTTTTAAAGTGAAATCCTGTACAAAGAAGCCTCCCTGGGAGAGACCTGTCAGTAAATCAGAACTCAATCAGTTGCCTCTGGTTCAACTGTAAATATATCCAAAAAGGGAAGCATTACTTTCCCATCTGCAAGAAGACAGAGCAAGATATCTCTCTATTTCCATAGCATCCACCATTTCTTGCCTAAAAAGCACTGATGGAGGCTCTTGATGCATATCCTGGATAGAAACTATTCTCTTTTTATATTGTGAACTTGGAAAAACACAGAACTACTGAAGTAGTCAGAAAAACCAAGTCTTTAATCAGAAATGATGACAGGTCCAATAATTGGCTGCTACCACAGAACCAAACACCAAAAACTCCACAGAGTCAAAACCTTGGGGCTCTGGGGACAGTATCCCTAGGAGAATGCCCTGCTTGGGATGATTCTCCAAAGAACAATAGAATCCAGGGATGTTTTACACCATTTGGGGAACCCAGGACATCAAACCTACACTGACTGGTTGTAAGTAGGCTTGAGTATGGGACTGTAAGCAGAGACTGGTGTATCAGAGAGTGGTCTACTCACAATGGATACTAAAAGGATGGTTCCTGCACAGGTGTTGGTCTTCTTGGGAAAGGATCTCTGATACAACTGGGGAAACTTCTAAGACTAAAAGGGTACTTAACATTTGATTAGGTCTACTAACCCCATCTAAGCTGGGATCATCAAGTACTTTAAGGTCTATTGTACCGTCTGAAATGGGTGAGTCTGGTCTTCTCTAGGGGTGGGTCCTCAGGGAACAGGGGCAAAATTGGGTCTTCAGATTTCAAGTTGACAATATATATTGTGTTAGAGAGTTTCTAGGCTAGCTGCTAAGGCAAAGAGAGAATGTCATAAAGGAAAGATTAAAAAGGAGTTTGACTAAGAGTAAAATTCTTGCAAGAAGGTCCAAAAATTACTCCTTTGAGGAGAATGCTGCCCTGTTCTTCTTCTTCCACTTGTGCTGGCTTTATTGTAATATGAGAGAGAGAGAGAGAGAGAGAGAGAGAGAGAGAGAGAGAGAGAGAGCTGTCTCTTATACANTCTGATACAACTGGGGAAACTTCTAAGACTAAAAGGGTACTTAACATTTGATTAGGTCTACTAACCCCATCTAAGCTGGGATCATCAAGTACTTTAAGGTCTATTGTACCGTCTGAAATGGGTGAGTCTGGTCTTCTCTAGGGGTGGGTCCTCAGGGAACAGGGGCAAAATTGGGTCTTCAGATTTCAAGTTGACAATATATATTGTGTTAGAGAGTTTCTAGGCTAGCTGCTAAGGCAAAGAGAGAATGTCATAAAGGAAAGATTAAAAAGGAGTTTGACTAAGAGTAAAATTCTTGCAAGAAGGTCCAAAAATTACTCCTTTGAGGAGAATGCTGCCCTGTTCTTCTTCTTCCACTTGTGCTGGCTTTATTGTAATATGAGAGAGAGAGAGAGAGAGAGAGAGAGAGAGAGAGAGAGAGAGAGAGAGAGAGAGAGAGAGAGAAAATATGAGATAGTTGTTACACTCCCTTCCTATTCTTTTCTAGCAGGTAGACAACATTTATGTGAAGGTAGACTTTGGATACTACTCTATGACTTTTCTAAGAAGTCTGCTGTCCATGGCACCAATGTTCTGAGCCAATAGTAAGGCTTTATTTAGAAGCAGAATGAAATTGATTACAAAGTGTAAATTGTTTCTAAAGAGAAATTTGCCCAATGACCCCATTTCCAGGGTAATGTAATTATCATTAAGAATTCTCTTTAATCAAGCATAGAGACTTGGGGACCAGACAGGAGTATTTCGAGAGCAATGAAACTGGCATAGAATGTTTTTGTTTTACTTTGTTTTCATTGAAAAGGTTTTGATAAAAGAAAACAAGGGTTTATGTGGATTTTTAGGGGAGGAAAGAGGGGAATTGTTCCTTGCTCAGTGTTTTAGCAGTTGTCAAGACAGTACACAATCACACTGAAACATGATGGTCACACACATGCACAGAGCAGGAGGGACAAAGTAGAACTCACCCATGTTATATAGAGACAACATATGCACTCAAGCAGAATCTTCAGAAGCATCAGCCTATCCCAGAGAAAGGGCAATCATATCCTGCCAAGCACCTTTCATTAATATTGTTTCCCATTCCCACTACTCAAGAGCCCTTTTATTTTCTCTATCTCTCTGTCTTTCTCTGTCTGCCTCTGTTTATGGTTCTCTCTCATCCAAGTACTTTTGCACACCCCAACCTTTGATAAAGCCTTGGGATATTAGAAGTTCATTTCAGAAGTTTGGCTTCATGTATAATCACTTGCCAAGCAAATGAGACTCAATTCTTTTCTACTAGGATTTTTTTTCCTGAAATAGTGACATCAGGTGTCAATAGAAGCATAGAGTAGAAACTTTAAAAATATTGATTGATTGATCTAAAGACAATGTCTGGGTCAAACAGTTACTACCAAAGACTTTCTGTTTTGTTTTGCAATTGATGAACTAAATACCTCTATCTGATTATTGTTTTAGAATCTTCTATCCACTAAGCATTGAATTTGGAGTCAAAAGATCTGGATTCAAATTCTGACCCTGCCTCACCATCTATGTGACCTTGACACTTTGCCCCTCTTGTTTTATCATCTATAAAATGAATAGACTGGACTAAATACCATTTAAGGTCACATCTAGCTCTAAATCATGATCCTCTCGATTCATTTTGAATCACCAATAGTCAATAAACATTTATTAAGCATCCACTATGTGCTAGGTACTGTTTTAAGAGCTTAGGATACAAATAAGAAAAAAGAGAGTCTCTACCCTCAAAGAACTTACAGTCTAATGGGGAAAGACAATATAATGGGGAAAGAACAAAAGAGTATATACCCATTGGTGGCATGATATTTATGGAATCAAACCAAGCAGAGCAGCTGGTGGGAAGTGAAGGGTTGGAAATTCTGAGCACTCTATGAAGGAAGGCTTTGGGGGGAGTGTTTTTTTTTCTATCCTCTAACCTCCTGGTCAGAGGGGAGAGGCATTGAAGCAATCTCCATGATAAAGAGATTCCTAATGATGAGCTTATCCAACCAGGGAGAAGCAGTAGAGCAGCTGGAAGGAAGTGAAGAATTTCAAAGCATAATCTATGGGAATTTATTTAAAGAAGCTTTTTGATAACTGATTTTAAAATATAGATGATATCTAAATCAGATTTCTCCTGATATTCTTATAGATCCCCTTCTCTAGCACTTCTCCATCTACAAACAGTTAGTTACATTGCTTTTGGACTTCTTTGATCCCCCCATCAGGTACCTTTTCAGCATTCTTTTGGGTGTTATCCTCCCTCATTAGATTGGAAGCTCTTTTGAGGGCAGGAATTCTCTTCATTTTTATTTGTATTTGTATCCCCTGCACTTAGCGTGGTGCTTGGCAAATAGCAGATACTTAATAAATATTTGTTGACCGACTGACTAAGATTTACAAGTTCTTCCCTTCTGCTGTGAGGAAGACAGGATACACATTATAGTCTCCATTTATAGATGAGGAAACAGCAACTCAGAAGTTATATAACTCTCTCAAGGACACAGAACTAATAAGTGTAAAAGCTGAGATTCAAAACCAGGTCTCCTGACTCCAAGGCTACTCCTCTCTCAATTATATCATTCTATCTTTGGGATGGCTCTGATTAGATAATACCAACTTTCATTTATACATCACTAGACACATCAGCAGGGCAGCTAGGGAGCACGTTGGATAGAGTGCTGACCCTGAAGTAGAAAGACTCATCTTCTGAAACAGGTAACTGAAATACCAGGGTGGTAGTAATGGGATATTGGTAGATTCAAGGAATGGTTACTCAGGGCCAGAATCAGAAGATAACACAGGGTTTGGGAAAGCCAACAGGACGTAGGTGACAGGCTAACAGATCCAGTCCAGGCAGAAGTAACAAAACCAGGGATGGTTGGGTTTATTAAAACAAGGGAAGGTAGGGAAGGGAATTTGGATAACCTTGTCTATTTTAATAACTAACCGTCCCCAAAAGATCTGCCATTTTTCCTTCACAGGAAGCCCTCAGAGAGATTTTAGCTACACTGTCCTTTACCTATCTACCTGAATTCCCAGTCCCTAATGTAAATAAACTCCTCTAACCCAAATCCCCCTTTGGATGGTGACAGAGGTATTAAGGTTGGAAGGTAAGCAGGAACAGGGCTCAGGGAGAGGTTCTCAAGGACAGATAAGAAGCAGCTCTGTAAATGTATCACTCAGCCAGCAAGAAACAGGATAAACAGGTACAGGTATGATAGGATGATATAGCAGAAGAAAGCCACAGGAGAGAAGCCAAACTCACTAGGTCCACCCCAGGAGGCAAGACAAGACTCCTAGCTTAAATATCTGTTAGAAGACAGCCCAGTCACTTCTGTAGAATTCCAGAACCTTTCCTGCCTCTGTATCTTTTCCAGGTCCTACTCATATGCTCTCTTTCCTTATAACACTTCCCAAGTTGAGATCTGGCCTCAGATGCTTACTAGCTATGTGACCCTGGATGAGTCACTTAACCCTGTTTGTATCAATTCCTCATCTATAAAATGAGCTGGAGAAAGAATTGACAAATCACTCTACTATCTTTGCCAAGAAAACCCCAAATGGGGTCACGAAGCGTTGGATATGATTGAAATAACTGAATAACAACAGACACATATATCAGTGGATCCTCAAGATGACTGTGGGAAGTAAAAAATAAGCCTTACCACCCCCATTTTACTGATGAGAAAATAGAGATTTAAAAAGATTGTGACCTGTCTAAGAATTCATAGAGAACAAGGAGCAGTGCCAGCTTCTAAGCCTAAGTCTTCAGACTACAGTTCAAGGATTCTATGCCCCAATGACAGCTCTTAGGTGGCGGCATCAGCATGCCGTGGGTATATTTCTTGTCTGGTCTTAATTGTTCCAAATCTGCCACACAGGGTAGAGCTATACATTGTACCCAGACTTAGGTGTGCTACTTGACAGAAATCCCCCTTTTTCTGAAGCCAAACTAGGAAATGAGGGAGACCAACTCAGAAATCAATAACATTAATTCAGGATCTCAGATGTAGCCTTTTTTTGAAGGAAAGAGGAAAGAGTGGCTGAAAAATTATTGAGTGTCCTTAACTGACAGCAAGGTAGTGAGTAAATCTTGTCTCTCTTTATTTGTCCTATGGAAAACCTGTGTTTTTGACTGGGTTTCTCTTCACTCCATTAATGGTCTAAATGGGAGAGAGGGAGCTACAGGGCATTTCACATTAGGAACCATTTTTAGGTAGATGAAAAGAGAACCAGATAGAAAAGTAAGTACGGGGTCAGGAAGGTCCTGTTTTATCCCTGAAAACTGAGATTGAGCTGAGATCTGAACCCAAGCCTTTCCCCTCCAAATCCAGTGACTAATCAGCAGAGCTAAGCTTAAGCAAAATAAACAGCTGCCATGGGGTACATGGATGGAGAACCTGGCCTGATGTCAGGAAGACTTATCTTCCTGAGTTAAAATCTAGCTTCAGGCACTTACTAGCTGTATGACTTTGGCACAAGTCACTTCACCCATTTTCCTCAGTTTCCTTATTTGTAAAATGATCTGGAAAGGTAAATAGCAAACCACTACAGTATCTCTGCAAAAAAAAAAAAAAAAACCAAATGGGGTCATGAAGAACTGAGAACAACCGAAATGGCAGAACAATAATAAAAAGCGTGGATGATTTCAATTTTAGCAGTTAAAATTCCCTCACCCCAAATATCTTCTCCATTGGTCTTTCTAGAACCCTGGAATTCCTCCATTCCTCTGCATTTAGGTTAAAGCTCTGATTTAAAATGTAGATATTCTCTTTGCCAAAATCACTATAGTAGATTGCCTAGTAATGATAATAACTATGAAAAAAATTATGAAAACATTTACATAGTGTTTTCAGGTTTGCAAGATGTTACCTCCTTTGTTATGTTATGTTATGTATATTACCTCCTTTGGTTCTCCTAGCAACTCTGAAGTAGATGTTACTGTCATCATCATTTTTAAAATGTGGAAACTGAGGTAGATATTTTAAGCAAATTGCCTGGGTTCACATATCTAGTAAGTGTCTGAGGCAAGATTTGAACTCTGATCTTCCTGACTCCAAGCCTAGCGCCCTTTCCACTATGCCTCCAAGCAGAGAGCTTGGTCTTTCACATATAGGATATAAGACCTAAGTTTGGATGGGGAGAGTTTTAGGAAGATGTTTGGTCTGGTAGAGTAGTCCCTAGTGTTGGAGAATCCAGGATGAGAAGGGAGACTAGACAGTCAAAGAACAAGCTCTGAATTCCTTTGGGAAAGTAAATGAGAGGAAGCAGGGAGCAAAGAGCAATGTTAGAAGCACTGAGCTGGCCATAGTGGTTGGGAGGCCAGTCAAGGTCACCGATAATGAAACTCAGAAATCACTGCCTCCAATTGGCCATCCATCACCCCCTCACTTCTCTGGCTTCTTCTCTTCAATGATGATGGACTGTGCTTCCTCTCCAACTCAGGCCATCTATTGTTTTGATCTGGCTGCTATTTACTTCTTCCTTTAAGTCATTGATAAAAGAGTTAAGTGAGGAAAATCACCAACCTCCAAGATTCCCCTTCCAGCCCCCTTCTCCACTGATTGTGACCATTGAGAATCCTAGCTTGTTTTGGTAGAGAAGGATGCTTCTGTGCCACTTTTATGGTCTCTGGAATTATGTTCATATCAAAGGAAATGGGGATGTGTGTGACATGTCAATGATTATGAGATGCCATATCGGATGTCCCCATTTCCTCATTCAGTTTATATTTTTAATTGGGGAGGAGTTCTTTTGAGCCTGCCTGGATTCAATTGTCTTTGTATAAACCCTTGATTAGCACAGTTCCTTGCCATCGTCTGTCCTTTCCTTCCAGACTTCCCCTCATGCACTGTGTTCCAGCTGAACTGGCTTACTCAGTATTCTTTGTGGATGACAATTCATCTTCTGCCCCTGTGCCTAGACTGACCCCAGTGCTGGGAAAGCATTCCCTTCCACCTCTGATTCTGAGAATCCTTAGTTCCGCTTAAGGCTCAGCTCAAACATTACCTTCCAACAACATCCAAGTGGCTAATACCCCACGAAAATTACTTTACATAAAGTTTATGCTCCTTTATTGTACACGTTTTGTCCGTCCTCTCCACCCCACCCCAACTTCTATGAGAATGTAAGCTTCTCCGAGAAAGAATTTTGCTTGTTTGTTTGTTTCGTCAGGGTTCTAAGCAGCTCTCCAAGAGTGTATGTCACAAATTTGGTGCCTGTGTGCATTGGTAAAGGGAATTCCTTCATTAGAAGTTCCTTGTATTAATGAAAATCCAAGTCTAGTCCTCAGCCCCACCCCCAGGACCTAGCACAGAATCTAACCCATAGTCACCGCTTAATCGATCCTTATTGAATTCATTCATCATAATTTGGATAATTTTTACCTAGAAGAGATCTTAAAGGGCATCGAATGTAACCCCTTCAAGTTGTATGACAAAAGAAACCAAGGCATAGAGGAAATAAAGAGACTTATCCAAGGTCACACAGATAGCAACAAGTATCTGAAGTGCATTTGATGCCTTCTTGATTCCAAGTTTAATGCTTTCTCCATCATACTCCACTGTATTTCAATGAACGTGTATGTCGTCGTGGCTATGAACAAGCCTTGACAACTTATTCCTAGTATCACTTGTCTACGTTTGCTCTCAGACTCTCTTCAATGCCCAACCAGTAGGTGATGATTCAGAATCACAACTTGCCCTTTCTACCCCAAGTTTGTGGGCAGAGCTACAGGAGTGAAGCTTTGCTGGAATCCTGAATCGCCCAGGGGCCTCCTCTCTGTTAGGTGCCCAAACAGGCAAATTGGAAGCCCTACTGTTGGGGCTTCTTCTCCGCTAAGGCTGGGGTCCAGGTCTGTGAAGCCTTCCTACTCAACATTTAATTATTCATTTAACCATCTAAAATATGCTCATTTAGTCCAGATGGAGCCTCTGTGGCCTCTGACTTCCTAAATAAATTTTCAAACTTCATTTCATATAGGAGAGAGGGAGGTTTTCACTGTTCTCAAATTTTCATACTACTACTCCCACTCCTAATAATAAAAATAGTCACTAACCTTTATACAATGCTTGAAGGTTTGCACAGCACTTTGCAAATATTATTTAGTCAATGAGCATGTATTAAGCACCTACTGAGTTCCAGGCATTATGCTGAATTCTGGGGATACAGAGAAAGGGAAAAAAGATTGTCTTGTGGAGCACAAGCAACAACTGTGTACAAACAAGTTACATACAAGATAAGTTGGAGATAATCAACAGAGGGGAAGGCATTAGCCTTAAGGGAGATCAGGAAAGGATCCCTGTAGAAAGCTCCATTTTGGCTAGGAAGCCAAGAGGCCAAAAGAAGATAAATCTTGTTTTATCCTCCCAAAAACTCTGAGTTAGGTAGATGCTATAATTATCCCTTTTTTCCATATGGGGAAACTGAGGCAGACACAGATTAAAATGACTTTTTCCTTGTCATACAGTGAGTAAGAGTCTAAAGAGTGTAAGTAAGATTTGAAATCAGCTCCTCCCACCCTATCCACTGAGGCATTTGCAAAAGACAGGAGCCAAGATTCTACCCCAGGTCTTCTAAATCCAATCTCCTTTTTACTGCACTGCTTTAAAAATACACATACATACACGCATACCTCACATACTTTTTCAAACCTTCGCAGATTCCAGGGGTGTGCTGGTAAATTAACAACTATCATTCCTCTTTCTTTTTATGAATTTTTCTTTTGATTATTGTATCAATGTACATTTTTATAGACACAATATGAAGGAGGAGGAAGTATCAGCACGTAGTCATTCAATCCAGCATTATTGGTTAATTAATTAAAATTAATTAAATGCTAATTTAATACTCAGCTGTGCTTTATGCTTATAATTAAAGAAGATACTCTGAAATCAGTGAACTGTTTTAAAATGAATACTTTCAGTGTTCTCAATGCTTCAGTAACTTTAATTTTTCAGTTCAGCAAGTGTACCCTGTGCAAAGAACTCTGCTGGAAGCTAGGGAAGCAAGGACAAAAAAAGCCTACTTGGAAATTTAGAGTATTGTTTTTATCATATAAACTCTTCCCTTGATTTTGTTCTTTCAGTCTTCTTCAGTTCATTCCAGCCTTCAATATTGTTCATTTTTAGAATATTGATGTCATAGTATAAATTGTTCTGGTTCTACTTACTTCACCCAATATCAGTTCATATAAGTCTTTTCGTGTCTCTTTGAAATCATCAGTTTCCTCATTCCTTACTGCACAATAGTTCTCCATCACATTCATGTACCACAGTTTGTTTGAACATTCTCCAACTGATGGGTATCACCTTATGTTTCCAGTTTTCTGCCACCACAAAAAGAGCTTTTACAAATATAACAACATTGCAAAGACAAACCACTATGAAAGACTTAAGAACTCTGATCAGTGCAAGGACCATCCATGATAATTCATACATACTACCATCTACCTCTTGACAATAGAATAATGGATTCAGGGTGCAGAATGAGCCCTGTGTTTTTGGTTATGAACAATAAAGGAATTTTATTTTGCTTGACTAGACATATTTTTTCATTTTTGTTTTTTCCAGATTATCTGTCGATACCATTTTTTTTGTTTGTTTGTTTTTTTTAAACCCTTGTACTTCGGTGCATTGTCTCATAGGTGGAAGATTGGTAAGGGCGGGCAATGGGGGTCAAGTGACTTGCCCAGGGTCACACAGCTGGGAAGTGGCTGAGGCCGGGCTTGAACCTAGGACCTCCCGTCTCTAGGCCTGACTCTCACTCCACTGAGCTATCCAGCTGCCCCAATGTCGATACCATTTTTAATATTCATTTTCTGACATTTTGCAACCCATGTTCTCTCTCTCCCTCTGACCCCTCTCCCCTCCCCAGGAAGACAAATAATATGATATAGGTTGAACTTATCACATAAAACATATTTCAACATTCATCATATTATGAAATAAGACACATATTGCTTACAGTAAAGAAAAATATACATATTTGTTTTTAAATATTTTTTTTCTTTTTCTTCCCAGTAGGGTGGGAGGAAAAGAAAATATTTCTGTTATTAAAAAAACAAAATATAATTTAAGAAAGAATTTAGATCAAGCTAAGTTGGAAACACCAGGTGCCTCCAAAGAAACCTATGTTTCGTATGGGGAACTCTTGTTTCTTTCAGTTAATTAGATGCTTGGGGTATAATTGTGAATGCTTCTAAAGACTAAATTTGCAAAAAGATAGAGTCAGGCTTTCTAACGATCATTAGAAACAGTCAGTCAATAAACACTTACTGAGTTCTTACTTTGTGCCCAATCCCATGTGAAGAACTATCCCAAAGTAGAATGAATGAGCTTGCTGGGAAGGAGGTGGGGAGGAGCAGAAGAAAATGATTTCCCTTATATTGAAGGTCTTCAAGACTAGTTGAGCCTTGATTGTGGAGATGTTGTAGAGAGGATTCTTGTTCAGATCCTTCTCTGCTGTCTCTGACATTCTATGACTCTTCTTCATTTCTCTCAGAATATAAGTATGCATAGAAAATTAAAAAACAAAACAAAACACAACCACAAACCCATTATACCAATCCTAGAATACTGACTTCTGATAAAAAGGTTGGTCCCAGGCAGAAGTTTCAGTTATCCCAGTTATTCTGGCTGGAAGTAATACTTCATTAGAGTCAGCTTGGTGGTTCACTGGGTCTAGAGTCAGGAAGACCTGAGTTCAAATCCATCTTCAGACACTTACTGGCCATGTGGCCTTGGGCAAGTAACTTAACACCTCTGTTTGTCTTAATCCTTTGGAGAAGAGGCTGTTAGGTGGCTCAGTGTATTGAGGGCCAGGGCTAGAGACAGGAGGTCTTGGAATCAAATCTGTTCTCAGACACTTCCTAATTGTGTGACCTTGGGCAAGTCACTTAACTCCCATTACCTAGCCCTTACCACTCTTCTGCCTTTGAACTAATGCACAATATTCATTCTAAGATGAAAGGTAAGGATTAAAAAAATTCTTTGGAGAAGGAAATGGCAAAAGATACCCCAGTATCTTTGCCAATAAAACCCCAAATGGGATAAGAAAAAAATCACAGACACAACTGAACAACAACATGTTTCATTAAAAAATATATATTTTGTTGAATATTTCACAATTACCTTTTAATCTGTTCAGGCAATACTGTGAGTATTGTTATGGCGTGTACCCTATGTGTCTGACTTCTCCTTTAAATCACTTCATGGCTTCTGGGGGTGCCTTGGGAGGACAGGTAAGCACCCTATCCCTAATCCCTGTCTGACATGAGCAGATATGGATGGATTCCATTATATTACAGATCTATATTTCCCCCCAAACTCTCCCCTCTTCCAAAGTTCCCTATTCCTGTCCAGGGCATAAGTTGACTGAGTCACAACCATGGTGTTACTGTCAACTCCTCACTTTCATCCACCTCCTATTTCCATGCCATTGACAGATCTTCTTATTCTTACCTCAACAGAATCTCTCACATCTGTCCCATTATCTCCATGTGCAGAGTCACCGCCCTAATTCAGGTCCTCATCACTTCTTGCCAGGGCTACTGTAATCACCTCCTGCTTGGACTCCCTGCTTCAAGTCCCTCTCTACTCCAATATATCCTCCACACAGTTGCTAGAATCATTTTCCTAAATTACATGCCTGACCATGTCACCCCCACACACATATGCTCAATAAACTTTAGTAACTTCCTGTTAACTCTCAGATCAAATTTCATTTCATCTTTTACTCATTCTTTTTTAATGTCTATTTCGTGTTTTATAATGTATACAATGATTAGTATTATAATACATCCATAGGCCAATTAACAAGCATGCATTAAGGGCCATGAGGTACAGGCACCATTCTAGGCACCAGCTCTATAAGCAAAGAATGAAACAATATCTACTCTCAGAGAATTTCTCTTGTAATGGGGTTCTCACATCCTGTAACTTATTATACATTCTAAATAATTAATGAGAGATGGCATGTCATGGTGGATAGAGAACTTGTCTTAAAGCCAAGAAGACAAGACCTACTTCTGACACACTATGTGATTCCGAGCCAGTGATTTAACTCCTTAGTGCTCTAGAAAACCATCTAAAATTATAAGTTATAGAAAAGTTGCAAAATGCAATGGCAGCGAGAGCTTCCTCACCTGGGAGTTCCCTATACTAATCAAATCATATGCCCAGCACTGCCCAACCACTAAATAAGTATGTATATTTTGGGAGTAAACTACAATTTTTTTTTACTTTTAGGTTGCACAATCAAAATAGTCTGGAGATCACCACTCTAGAATGTGACCTAGAGCCAAGGGGCAGAAACAGAGTGGGGCTCCACTAGAGCATTGGATTGAGCTTAGCTTACCTTCATTCCCTCCCATGGCTTATTCTACCATGTTCCATGCTCTGATATGGACTGGCTGAGGGGGCTCATGACAATAGCACAAGAGCATGGTATTACGCATATATAAGCTACTCAACAAATTTGTCTACCCTGGAGAATGGATTGATAAATGAATGGATGGATCATTGGACTGAGAAATTAATGTCCCCTGGGTGGCATGTGTTTGAACTGCAATTTCTCAACAATTTTACCTTCTGTTGCTTCCCCCTCAATCTCACCAAGGGTATAGATTATATAATATGGATATTAATTACATTATGGATTATATTATGTTATATACATATTTTTAAACCATTCCCTTCTGTCCGAGAATCAACACTGTGTATTAGTTCCATGGTAGAAGAGTGGTAAGGGCTAGGTAATGGGGGTTAAGTGACTTCTCTAGACTCCCACAACTAGGAAGTATCTGAAGCAAGATTTGAAACTAGAATCTCCCAGCTCTAGGCCTGGCTTTCAATCCACTGAACCCCTTAGTCATATTATATTATATTATATTATATTATATTATATTATATTATATTATATTATATTATATTATATT
>NC_058130.1:641770064-641798434 GCF_016433145.1 Gracilinanus agilis | reverse complement strand
GAAGGAAGGGAGGGAGGGAGGGAGAAAGGAGAGGGAGAGAAGGAAGAGAGAAAGGAGAGGGAGAGAAGGAAGGAAGGAAGGGAGAAAGGAGAGGGAGAGAAGGAAGGAAGGAGAGCGAGAGGAGGGAGGGAATAAAGAAAGAAATGAGGAAGGAAGGAAGGAAGGAAGGAAGGAGGAAAGGAGAGGGAGAGAAAGAGGGAGGGAATAAAGAGAGAAGTGAAAAAGGAAGGAAGGAGGGAAGGAGGAAAGAAAAGAAAGCATTCCTGTGGCTTGTCAAGCCTCTGATTTTTCCCATCCTTAAGGGGTCACTCTGGGCTGCTGTTTCATTTTCTCATTCTTTATAAACTGGAAAATTACTAAATATTTTAGATTTTTGGTCATGGTTGGCTTGTTGTGTTTTTCATCTTGTTTGGGAATGGATATTTTTTTCTTTTTGCATCTGTGGTCAATTTTTGAATTTATAGTTGAATACTAGGAAGATTCTATTTGACCCACAATGAGTTGGGGAAAGTCTGCAATGCCGATCTCTGAGTAATCTGCTCTGTAATGAGGTGTCATAGGATCAGTGTAGTTCATGTTCTGAAATTCCAGTATAAACTGGTGTACAAAAATTCACTCTGCAAATGAATTCATGCAAATTTCCTTTCAATGAAGAACTGCCTCAAGTGCATTGTAAATACGACTCATTTTACCCAAACTTTTCAGGGATTTTTTTTTCTTTTTTGTGTGTGTGGAACTCTATTTGCAATTTCGTTGGTATATAGGAAGAATTAATACCTTCCTCCAGTATAGGTCAGCTCCTGCTCCAAAACTTCCAGTCATCACCAACCTCACTAAGACACTAGATAACTTGTTCAAGGTTACATGGCTGGTGTGAATAAGAAGAGACTTGTACCTAATTCTTCCTGATTCTGAGACCAGTTCTCTAGCTACTGCTCTATGGTACCTGTCTTGAAGGACAGAGCTAGTTAGAAATCAATCAATCAATCCAACAATAAGCAGTTATTAAGCTCCCATTGGGCGATAGGCACTGTGCTTGGTATTGGAGATTAAAAACAAAAAACAAAAAACAAAAAACAACCCAGGCTTCTCAGGGAGCTGACATTCTATCAAGCACAAAATAAATACAAGGCATTTTTTTCTTTTTGTGGTGAGGGGAGGGGTGGGAAAACAAAGCGCAGTTGGAGAGATCAGGAAAGACCTCATGTAGGAGATAAGATGATGGAGAAGGAAATGACAAACCACACCAGTATTTTTACCAAGAAAACCCCAAAGAGGCTCACAAAGAGTTGGACACAACTGAAATAGCTAAACAACAAACAGGAGATGATATTTGAGCTGAAGTTTAAAGGGAACTAGGAGTTCTTAGGGGGTAGAAATGAGGAAGGAGTGCCTTCCAGGTGTTGAGGCAGGGGAGCTGTATGGGGAAAGGCAGCCTGTACAACATGAGGAGGAGTTTTGTGAAGACAGTAAGAAGGATTGTTCAGCTGTACCATAGAGTATGTAAAAGAGAGGAAACTATAATTCAGACTGGAAGTGTAGGTTGAAGTAAGGTTGTAAAAGGCTTATTTTTTAAACCCTTGCCTTCTGACTTAGAATTGATACTAAACACTAGCTCCAAGGGAGAAGAGTGATAAGGGCTAGGCAATTAGGGTTATGTGACTTGTCCAAGGTCACACAGCAAGGAAATGTTTGAGGGCAGATTTGAACCCAGGAATTCCTATATTTAGGCCTGGTACTCTCTCCACTGAGCCACCTAGCTGCCCTATAAAAGAAACAGGAGTTTCTGTTTGATCCTAGAAGTAACAGGAGTGATACAAACCTGTATGGCACTAGTTAATACTACATTAAATAGACATGCATATATGTTTACATTTTGTTGTTGTTGAGTTGTTTCAGTCTTGACCAACTCTTCTTGACCCCATTTGGGGTCTTCTAAGAAAGATCCTGGAGTGGTTTGCTATGCCCTTCTCCAGCTCATTTTACAGATGAAGAAACGGAGGGTTAAATGACTTTTCCAGGATCATACAGATAGTATATGTTTGAGGTCAAATTTGAACTCATCTCTTCCTGACTCCAATCCTGGCACTTTATCCACTGCACCACCTAACTATCTTGTCTTTACATTTATACATGCATAATTATGTATCTGACTCTCTAGGGAAAAGAATATATATATATATATATATATATATATATATATATCTGTGTATACACATACACACATACACTAAAGCATTATATATACTTTTCTTGCCTCTGGATATTCAAATAGCCAGCCATTTTCAATAATTAAACTAAGTAAGTTAATTTAAATAATTAGAACGTCTTGCCTAGAATATAGTTTCCAATTGTCAGTGCTCTCCTATTTACTGTTTCTTAATAGTTAGATACACTATCATTATTATAATTGCTCAGGACATTCGGGTTCTGTGTGGTTTTCCGAGTGGCACATTTTGTCCATAATGCCTGAGAGAATTCTGGTAGCATTCACCCTTACTAGCAACCCAAGGGAATAGCTTCCTTGTCTACAGGCTTTAATCTACTGAGTGTTCTCAGATTTCTCTGGGCATTTTTGATGCCTCCAAAGAGTAGGGTATGGTGTTAGAAAAAAGAAGGGATTAATGGTTGTCCTTTGGCATGTTAGCATGGTTGTCTTTCATTGTCATCAGATGTGATAGTCGTAAATGTGTAGTGGGCTTTTTGCCACTGTTAACTCTTTTCATCTCCTTACTCCTCTCCCCAATCCTCTCCTTCAAGAATCCTTTTATCACACCCCTTCTCCTCCTGATTTTCATTTTCCTATAAAAATAATTTATTAATGCTTTTTTTTAAACCCTTGTACTTCGGTGTATTGTCTCATAGGTGGAAGATTGGTAAGGGTGGGCAATGGGGGTCAAGTGACTTGCCCAGGGTCACACAGCTGGGAAGTGGCTGAGGCCGGATTTGAACCTAGGACCTCCTGTCTCTAGGCCTGACTCTCACTCCACTGAGCTACCCAGCTGCCTTTATTAATGCTTTTTTAACCTTAACTTTGTCTCTAAATGAGGAGGCTTAAATGATGTAGTTAATGGAAAACTGTTCTCTGAGTCAGGAAGACCTAGTTCAAGTTTTTCTTTTGCCACAGAGTCTATATAACTCTGGACAAGTCAGTTAAGCTTCTAATGCTGCCAGACAACTTTCCAAGACTCTTAAGTTGCAGAGAGATTGATAGTCAAATTTCCTCAAAGGGAGCTTTCTACAATGAAATCACAGGTCTGCTCACAAACAGAAATGTTTAAATGTATTCTTCATCTTCCACTCCCCAGGAAGCCAGATTTTAAATCAAAGAAATTCTAAAAAATTCGTTTGACAAAAAATAAGCTATATATCAACTGAATCTAAAAGTATATACAATATTCTGTAACCATAATCCTTCACCTCCATAGAACAAAGGGAACAAGGTGCATTTTCTAATCTCTTCTCTGAGGTTAAGTTTATATTTATATTATTTATTTGTGTTATATATGTGTGTATACATATATGTGTATATATAAATATATATGTATATATATATGTATATATATATATATTCTTTATATTCCACACTATGCAGTTTTGGTTTTTGTTATTGTTTTTCTTTCCATTTACATTGTTTTAATTCATTGTACATATTGTTTTCCTGGTTCTGCTTACTTCTTTTTTCATCAGTTTATAAAATTCTTCCCACACTCCTTAGTATGTGCATTTTTTGTTATTAGCACAATAATATGCTGCTATGTTTGTCCCAGTTTGTTTAGAGAGAGTCACCTTAGTGTAGTGAATTGAGAACTGGCCTTAAAGTCAGAAAGACCTGGATTCAAGTCCCACCTTGGTTATATACTAATTGCTCAACTCAGTACTAATTCATGTAACTTTTCAGTGCTCTAGGCAACCTGCATGGTAGATGAAGCTTCTTGACCATATGCCAATGAAATCATAGGTTCAGTTCCTATCCAGTCTCCTAAGTTATTCCTCGGTTGATGGGTATCTCATTTGTTTTCATTTCTTTAAAACTAAAAAAGTGCCATTATAAATGTTTTGGTGAATATGAGAATGTTCTCTTTAACTTCCTTGGAATCTATACCTAGCAATGGGATCTCTGGGTCAAAGGACATTTTGATCATTTTCTTAACATGATTGCAAATTTCTTTCCAGAATAGTTTGGCTAATCACAGCTATATTAGCAACGTTTTAGAGGGCTGGTCTTTTTACAAATATTCTAGCACTGACCTTTCTCTCCTTTGTCACCTCTGAAAATTTGCTGCTGTGAGATGAAGTCTCAGAGTTGTTTTGATTTACAATTTTCTTATTGTTAATGACTTGGAAAAATCTTTCCTATCAAATCAGCAAAGCACTTATTAGGTACTTATAATTTTTCAACACTAGGCTAAGTCCTGGAGTTACAAAGAAAGACAGAAGACAGTCCTTGTTCTCAAGGAGCTCATAGTCCAATGGAGGACACAACATGCAATAAACTACATATAAACAAGTTGAAGATGATCAGCAGAGGAAAGGTGCCAGTTAAGGAAGATCAGGAAAAGCTTTCAGTAGAAAATGGGATTTTAATTAGAACTAAAGGAAGCCAGGAATTTTAGATGAGTAGGAAGAACACTCCAGGGATGGGGAACAGACTCTTTTATGTTTTTATTTTTAAGTACTTAATTTTTGTCTTAGAATCAATACTAAATATCAGTTCCAAGGCAGAAGAGCATGTAAGGTTTAGGCAGTTGGGGTAGAGTTACACAGCTAGGAAATGCCTTGAGCACTTCATTTCAATTCATTTCAATTCTGTTGATCCTACTATCCCCTTCAGTTATTGTTTTATATATATATATATATATATATATATATATATGTGTGTGTGTGTGTGTGTGTGTGTGTGTGTATCCTGCCTTTTATAGCTAAATTCCTAAAAAAATAGTTGCTTATGCTCCTTTCATCTCCCTTTTCACCTGCTCCTTATTTCTCCATCCTTTTCCATTCTTGTTTCTGTCTCCACCACTTGACACTTTAAATAGCTCCTTGAAAGCTAGCGCTCTTTTACCTTTCTTTGTAACCCCATCACCTAGCATACTGCCCAGCAGATAGTATGCATTTAATAAATTCTAGCTAACTAGCCAAATCTGGTGCCAACAGAGATCTTTTTATTATGAATCTAAAATCTTTTTTTTACCCTTGTACTTCTTGATCTCTCTGCAATATTTAACCCTATTTGCCTCCCTACTCCTTCTAGATACTTTGTCTTCCCCGATTATTGGATTATTGGTGATACTGCTCTGTTGTTTTTCACCATCTGCCTGTGAGGATGGTCTTTTCAGAAACACTATCCATGTCCCATCCACTGAGCAGGGATGTTTCCTAGGGCCCTTCTCTTGGACTTCTTCTCTTCTCTCTCTACATTCTTTTTCTTAGTGTTACCCTAAGACCCTAAGGTTTCTACTATGATCTCTGTGCAGATGATTCCCAAATCCACACATTTAACCTTTATTCCCTTTCTTGAGCACCGTTCCTAAATCCTCAATGGCTTACTGACCCTTCCTACCTATAAATTCTATATACATCTCAAGTTCAGTATATCTAAAACTTAACTGATTATCTTTCCACCTAAACCTTCCCATTCTCTTAATTTCCATGTTTTTAGTGAGAGCACAACCATACTTCTAGGGAACCATGTTTGCATTCTAGGAGCCATCCACGAATGTTCCTTCTCACTCCACACTCACCCATATCCAATATGTTGCCAAATCTTATTGATTCTAGCTTCTAGGCCAGTGATTCCCAAAGTGGGCGCTACCGCCCCCTTGTGGGTGCTGCAGTGATCCAAGGAGGCGGGAATGGCCACTTTTTTTGTATTACATTCTATTCTAAGTTCAATAAATAGTTTCATAATTTCCAGGGGGTGCTAAGTAATATTTTTCCTGGAAAGGGGGCAGTAGGCCAAAAAAGTTTGGGAACCACTGTCTAGGCTATTACAGTAGTCTCTTGATTGGTCTTCCTACAGCCACTATTTCCCTTTTCTGTTCCAACCTCTACACAATTGCCAAATTAATATTTTTCAAGGACAAGCTTAGCCATGACCAATCACTCCCCTATTTAACCATGACTCCCCTTTGTAAGAACCTTTTTGTTATTTGGTCCTGTCCAACCCTTTGTTACCCCATTTGGGATCTTCTTAACAGAGATACTGGAGTAGTTTCATGTCCTTCTCCAGCTCATTTTGTAATGAGGATAATATTATATTAAGCAATAATATTATAATATATAATAATATAATAATATTGCTTGATATAACATTATATTAAGCAATAATAAAACAATAGCAATAGCTAGCATTTATATAGTGTTTTAAGTTCTTTGCAGTATATTAAAATATTTAGCAATAAATTTGACTAGATAGTGTCTGAAGTCCCTACTGATTCTATGAAATGCATTGAACTTTTCTCTCTATAGACCTCTTCCAGTCAGTTCCCTTCTTCCTTTTTTGTCACTGGTGACTTTTTTTTCAGAATGAAGTCTTGGGGGGGAGTTTGGCTATAGCATTTCATAGATCTCATGGAAATATATTTTGCAAAACCGACCCCTCCAATCTATTGATGCAATAACTGTTTTATTATATTCTGCCTCCGCTACTTGTGTGACCTTGGGCAAGTCACTTAATATCTGTGAATCTCAGCTTCCTTAGCTGTAAAATGAAAGAAGTTGCACTAGATAACTTCCATGTTCTCTCCAACCTTCAATGCCTGGCAGTGATGCGAGTATCTTTGTATAAAAAGATAGTTGGCTATCCACAAACTGATGCAGAGTGAAATGAGCAGAACCAGGAGAACATTGTACACAGAGACTGAAAAATTGTGGGACGATCAAATGTAATTGACTTTGCTACTTATAGCAATGTAATGATCCAGGACAATCCTGAGGGACTTATGAGAAGAAAAGCTATCCATATCCAGAGAAAGGACTGTGGGAGTAGAAACACAGAAGAAAAACATTTGATTTTTTTCACTTGTTTATATGGGTATTGGATGTGGAGTTTTGGTTTTTAAAAGATCATTACAAAAATGATTACTATGGAAATAGGTATTGAGTGATAATACATATATAACCCAGTGGAATTGATTGTTGGCTTGGGGGGGGGGGTGGAGTCATGTAACCATGGAAAAATAAAATATTCAAAAAAAATTTTAATTAATTTTTTTTAATTTAAAAGGCATTAGGCTAGAGGTAGGTGCTTCTAACATATAATATCTTAGAAAAGGAAAGACAGGCAAACAACTGTAATGTGAAACAATATAAGTATGCAGAAACATTAAGCAACATGTAACAAGAGTTCTTAGGAGAGCTATTACTTTGAGCCGCGGGAATCAGAGAAGGCTTTCTCGGGACAACACTTGCAATCAAAGAATTTGTTTTGAATCTCAGTTTTCCCATGATTTGTGACCATGAGCAAGATCCTCAACTTTAATAATAATTAGCATGTAAATATAAAAATACTAACATGTAAGTAATAGGAAAATTAACATTTACAAAGCACATCAAAGCTTACAAAACCATTGAAAGAGAACGACCTATTTATGTGTATACATTGATAATATAGCAAAGTAATTTGCTGCCACATATGACAGATACAATAGGACCTCGGTTTATGCAAATTCAACACATGTGAATTCAGGTATGTGCAACTGGGAATTGAAAAAACTAAAGGTAGAAATGTACATAACATAAAATTTCTTAATTACACACTGACATCACGCCTTTCTCTCAAGCAACAGAAAGTTTGGCGACAGTTCGTCTGATCACACTCATTCTCACTCTGAGACTGGTTCATTGTGAATCATTGTTTTGCACCAAACATCAGCCCCCACATTAGTCTTGTCCGGAGTTCTCCCTTGTAACAAGTTATGTCTGTGTCAGGATGGTGCTGCTCTTTGTTTCATTAACATCACTTGGTAATTAATAATGACCCCAAAGTAGAAGAGTTGTGATGCTGATAGCTCTGATAAGCCTAAGAAAAGTCACTGAATGCCTAGGTATGTTCATATAAGAAAAACTGATAGAATAATAGGGTTCAGTATTAGTTGTGATTTTCAGCTTCAGTGAACAGGTTTGGAACATATTTTAAAACAAGTTACCACTGTATATGTGTGTATGTGTACATGTGTGTACAGATATATTTACATATACACATGTATAATTTAATCTTCACAATGACACTATAGGTACTATTATTATTCCCATTTTGCAGATGAGGAGACTGAGACAGGTGTAAGTGGCTTGCCCATAGTCACATGGATAGTTCATATCTGATACAGAATTTGAACTCAGGTCTCCTTGATTTCAAGTTCTACACTGTATCTACTATGCTAACTGGCCGTCCCCTGTAAAATGAAGGGCTTGATTTCTCAAGTCTTGCTATCTGCGATAGCTCTGTGCTTCTCTAACCCTTGACCCAGAGTCCCCCAAAGTGTTTGGACTCATATGGACTAAGTTCAACCCTAGGTTGGTTTTTTAAGTTGTTTTCAGTCGTGACTTATTCTCCACAGCCCTATATGGGGTTTTCTTGGCAAAAAAAAAAAACTGGACTGGTTTGCCATTTCCTTCTCCAGCTCATTTTACAGATGAGGAAACTGAGGCAAACAAGGTAAAATGATTTGCCCAGCTTAATTCACCTAGTAAGCATCTGAGGCCAGATTTGAACTCAGAAAGATGAGTATTCCTGACTCTAATGCTCATGTTATATCCACTGTGCCATCTAGCTACCCCTCAGTCCTAGAGCCTGACCCTAAACAGTTTCTCTCTGTGGCTTATCATCCAAACCTGGAGTTCTTTCAGGGGTGAAGGAAAAGGGGGGAGGAAAGGGTATACTTTTATGAAATCTTTAGGGAGAACCTTTTAAGACCTCCATACACTAGGTTTAGGAGACAGAAACCCATATCTCCCAAATAAAAAAAGACTCTGTTGGGCATTACTCTAACTTAGAAAAAAATAGGATGGAGGAGGGAAGACTAGATTATATCCCCATAGAGATTTTTGTCATAATCTGATAAAGTCCAGATGCTTCACTTAAGTTAGAAAAATGTGTGCAATTCTAGCCTGAAACACATTCTAGAACTAATCACAAACATTCACTTCCCAAGTCATATGTTCCATGCTCTTCAGTCTTGTTTCTGTTAGGGTCTTCCTGTGCTAATGAATTCAAAAAACACTTTTTAATTTCTCTTTTTCAAGAAATAGCTCCACACAGTTCAATCAAAGTGAGGGGCTTAGCCAAAATGATGGGGAAATTGGATAGCAGCGTGGAAATTGTTCATAAAGGAGAACCACTTTCTAAATGAGCTACACTCAGTTTGAGAGGACTGGAGTTTTACGTTTCCAGGACAGCCTAATCATATCTTCCTCCGAGGCAGAAGACTTAGATATTAAAATGGCACTTCTTATCGAGAATGGGGCACATAGTAATTTGCATTTTTTAAAAATGTAATTCTGATGTATCAATTGAAAAAGGCAGGGAGACGGGGGAGAAGAACTATATTCTAAAGTATTTCCCAAAGGCAAACTCAAAATTACTTTAATATTCTATAAATAATTTCATGTTCTCTTAATCTGTCTGCTATGTATTTCTGGGTGTGGATTTCCTGCTCTAGCTAACATGCCACTGGAACACAGTTTTAAAATTCTAAGAAAAACAAATAAACACATGTTTAGCTCAAATGGAGAAGAAAGGCAGTATAAGGTTCCCAAATCACAGAATCTCAGCAATACAAAAGACCTCAGATGCCATCTATTTTAGTATTCAGTCTTTTCAGTTGTGTCCAACTCTTCATGACCCCACTTAGGGTTTTCTTGGCAAAGATGCTAGAGTGGTTTGCCATTTCCTTCTCCAATTCATTTTATAGGTCAGGAGACTGAGGCAAATTAGAGTTATATGACTTGCCCAGGGTCACACAGCTAGTAAATGTCTGAGGCCAGATTTGAACCCAAGAAGATGAATCTTCCTGACTTCAGGCTCAGCATTCTATCCATTGTACTACCTAGCTGTTCTATATATTTATTTCAACTTTCAGCTAAAAAAAATCCATTCCACAGCATTCCAACAAGTGGTTAGCCATCCTCTGAAGACCTCCATTGAGAGGGACCCCACTCCCTCATGAGACAGTCCAACCAAGTCCCTGTTTTTAGCGGCTCTAAATTGCAAGAGAATTTTTCCTGAAATCGAGTCTGTAGCTCTCTCTCTCAAACGTTCACCCCTTGTTTCTTGTTCAGTTCTTTGGGATGGAACAGAACAAATCTAATCCCACTTCAGTGATCCTTCAAGTCTTATAGACGGTTATCATATCCTCTGCCTTCTCCAAGACAAAAATGCCCACTTTCTTCAACTAATGTTCCCATTTGAGGCAGCTACATAGCACAGGGGATAGAGTTCAAACCCGAGTTCAAATCCAGCTTCAGATATTTACTAGCTGTTATAACTCTGGGCAAGTCACCTAACCTCTGTCCTCCTCAGTTTCCTCCTCTGAAAAATGGAGATAATAGTAGCATCTCCCTCCCAGGATTATTGTGAGAATCAAATGAAATAATAATTTTTAAGTGCTTAGCATAATCGGTAGGTGCTATGTAAATGGTAGATATGATGATGATGAATGGATGGTTATCAGTCTTTCTCCCCATCCTGGTTGGTCTGTATTGCTGTTAGTTCCCTAAAAGGAGACATCCTAAAATTAAGTCCCAGAGCTAACATGAATAGCAGTGGGCCTATGGCCATCACCTCTCTTTTACAAACATCGAACATTTCCTAAAATGTACCTAGCATATAGTCTCAACTTTTTTTGGCTGCTACTATTCACATGGAGCTTGCAGTCCACTAAAATCTGTAGATCTTTTAACTTAAGAACTGTGTCTAGCAATTTCCTTGCCAACCTCTATTCGGCAATTTGATTTCCTGAACTTGAATGTAGAATGTCAGAGGACTGATTTGAATTCATCTCTAATATTTCTTAAAAGATTTGGTCCTTTGTTTTGACTTACCACAATCTCTTTGTAAGACCCCAGCATTGCTCCATCTGCATATTTGACAACTAGGTGGCTCAGCAGATAGAGTAAATAGAGTCAAGAAGACATGGGTTCAAATGTGGTCTCAGACAATTCTTAGCTGTGTGACCCTGGGCAAGTCACTACCCCAAATGCCTATCCTTTACTGCTCTTCTGCCTTAGAACTGATACTATTAATTCTAAGACAGAAGGCAAGAGTTGTTCTTTTCTTTTCTTTTGTTTTTAATGTCCAAGTGGTGGCTGGTCTGTGTTAGATTTAGAAATATTGGAGTTTCTATTTTCTAATTAATGCTCTACTATTCTCTGAATATATCCCAAATTTTCTAGCCTTTGTAATTCCATTATGCCTGGCATGCTCTCCTCCTGGGAGTGCCTGTTATAGATAAGCTCTCCCAACTCTAGGTCTTACATTCTTTCCATTACACCACACTGTCTCTCTAACAGTTAACACTTAGGATTTCCCCAGAGTTGAATGGGCTGCCTCCGTTAGGAATGAGTTTGCTTCTTATGTCAAGGCAAAGTTAGATGAAAACTTTACAGGGATGAAGAAGAGAGGATTCTTATTCAGTTACAGGTTGGACTAGGTAGCATGTATGTGTTCCTTGAAGCTTTGCAAAGCACATTACAAATATTATCTTATCTGATCTTCACAACAATTCCTGGGAAGCAGGTGCTTTTATTACCCCATTTTACAGATAAATTTAAGTGACTTTCCCAGGGTCACGCAGCTAGTACATATGTGAGTTTGGATTTGAACTCAGAACTTTATGAGTCTAGGTCCAGCATTCTATCCATTGTGCCATCTGGTTTTAAGAGTGATATCTGAACAATGAGGGTACAATCCCACTTAGAGGATAGAGTATGGAAGATGGTTCCCCCAAAAGAAACAAAAAAGCATTTAGACAAAGGAAAAATCAGGAAAGATCAATATTATAAAAATTTAGGGGAGAGTGATAGAAAATGAGAGTTTGAAATACTACAAGCAGTTTAAGCAGAATGGAAGCTGAAAAAAAAGACAATGAATTTTTTCAGTGAAGTCAAGATGACTGAGGGAAAGGTTCACGGAGAAGAAGGTGGCATTAAACTATTCCCAGAAAGAGGACCCCCCCCTTTGAAGCCTGAGTCTCTATTTTGCTTAGGCAGGAAGCACAGGGTCTACACATGATCTCCATCCCAAAATGGACCTCTACAAAAGCCCTAATGTGCTCTATTTTTCTGACTTGGGCCAGTTTGGACCCTCTTTGGCAGCCTTAGTGACCCTCAGTTCCTGGAGGCTGGTCATATTAGTGTTGGCCTTGGTGCAGACATCTGATTGGCTTTAACCTTGATATGGTTCAGAATGTACCAAGGATTACAAGTTTGCCCCTACCACACCTGACTGACAGCTAGGATTTCAAAAGGCAGATACGGGCAACTCTCAGAGATGGACATTCCAGGTATCTTGTTGTTGTTGTTCCATCATTTCAGATGTATCTGACTCTTCGTGAGCCCATTCAGAGTTTTCTTGACAAAGATATTGAAGTGGTTTGCCATTTCCTTCTCCAGCTTATTTTACAAATGAGTAAACTGAGGCAAAGTTAAGGGACTTGCCCAGGGTCACCTAGATTTGATTTCAGGAAAATGAGTCTCAACTCAAGGCTGAGCACTCTATCCACTGCACCTAGCTGCCTGCTCCATTCCAGGTATGGTAGAGACATAAAAGCTAAAAATATGAGACATGTTCATCGAACAGTCATCTAGTTTCACTGGACATGGAGTACCTAAAAAGTATTAGATAAAGCCAAAAAGGAAAGCTGGATAAGCTTTTGGGGGTCATGGATGCCTTTTATAGTCTGCTGAAGACTAAGGACCCCTTCTCAGAATGATGCTTTTAAATGCATAAAATAAAAATTCATAGGATAGCAAGGGAAACAGTATTGAAATAAAGGTAGCTTTTTTCCCATTCAAGTTCATGAATCCCCTTAAGATTCTCTCCACAGATAATTCCGATGTCTGTGGATATCACACTAGGAACCTTTAAACAAAAAGTATGTTGCAAAGGGCCCAGAATGCCAAGCTAAAGAGTTTGGACTTTATCTGATAGGCACGAGCTGTGAGAGGTGATTTTAATTAACAAAACATATCTGCCCTTTTGCAAAGCCCAGTCTTTAACATTTCAACTTTTTCACTCAACAACTTCAATTATCTCTCTTGGCTTGATTTAGTTAACTGGCATTTAAAAAGATCATTTCTGTTTGGCCCTCTCTTATCCTCCTTTATTATGTTCAGATGACATTTGAAAATTGCCTAATTTGGAAATTTTAATAAACAAGTAATGAAGGTGACAGGTGTTATTCTATGCCACATTTTTCTAGTCTTGGATTAGATAGGAGAGGCCCGAATGTTCTTCACTCTCGCAAACTGATGGACCAGGGCTATCTTTTTATTGCATTGATAGCTCTTTTTCTTCACACTGTTCCCAAAGAGAATCCCAAAGCTAATTCTTGGCAAGGCTTTGGTTAATTTTCACATGTTAACATAACCTTCTGTTCCTTGAACAAGACACTCCATCTCCTGACTCCTGGCATTTTCTCTGGCTCTCGTCCATGCCTGGAATGCCTTCCCACCTCAGCTCTGCTTCCTGGCTTTGCTGGCTTCCTTCAAGCCCCAGCTAAAATCTCACCTTCTACAAGAAGTCTTTCCCCATCTCTCTCAATGCTAGTTAGTTCCCCTTCTCTGTTAATTATCAACCAGTTTAGCTTATTTGTACATGCAGAATGTGCGAGGTAGTGATGTGGCAAAGCAGATGAAGCCTGGAGTCAGGAAGCCTCATCTTCCTGGGTTCAAATCTGGCCTCAGATACTTACTAGCTTGGTGACCCCAGGCAAGTCACTTAACCCTGTTTGCCTCAGTTTTGTCATCTATAAAATGAACTGGAGAATGAAGTGGTTTAAGTATTTAACTTAAGGTCCTCTTTGTTAACCTAAGAGCATCCCTTATACACATATACTCAGCTTGGTGGAGCATTCATTTTCTACAGTTGAATAAATTTAGTTTTTATAAACAAATATATAAATATCTATTTTATAAATAAATATATATAAAGTTGAAGAACAAAGAAAATAAAACTGTTTTTTTTTGCTACAAAAGCCCCAAATGGAGTCATGAAGAGTCAGACACAACCTAAAAAAATGACCGAACAACATGCTATGTACATAATGTCTCCTTTAATAAATTAATTCCTTGAGTTCAGGGACATTTTTTTTTTGCCTTTCTTTGTATGCCCAGCACTTACCACAGTGCTCGGTTCATGGTAGGTGCTTAATGTCAATTGAGCTTAATGTCAACTGACAAATAGTTATAACAACCTAATTTTTCCCTTTTTCCATTTGTAGCTGAATCTCTGACACCAGGATGGGGAAACAGAACAGCAAACTACGCCCGGAGGTGATGCAGGATTTGCTGGAAAGCACAGACTTTACCGAGCATGAGATCCAGGAATGGTATAAAGGCTTCTTGAGAGACTGCCCAAGTGGTCATTTATCCATGGAGGAATTTAAGAAAATCTATGGGAACTTTTTTCCTTATGGGGACGCTTCCAAATTTGCAGAGCATGTATTCCGCACTTTTGATGCAAATGGAGATGGAACAATAGACTTTAGAGAATTCATTATTGCCTTGAGTGTAACATCCAGAGGGAAACTGGAGCAGAAGCTGAAATGGGCCTTTAGCATGTATGACCTGGATGGAAATGGATACATCAGCAAGGCTGAAATGCTGGAGATTGTTCAGGTAAGTTTTATTCCTCTGTTTTCCTCAATTCTTGAAATCAGATACCATCAGGAGCACCAGAATCTAATTTATGCCCCAGATTAGAGGCATCTTGAAACAATAAATAGTGTATTAGACTTGGAGTTAGGAAAATCTGGGTTCAAACTCTGCCTCAGACACTAAACTAGCTATGTGACCCTGTGCAAGTTACTTGAACTTATCTGAGCTTCAGTTTTCTCATTCATAAAGTAGAAAGGTTGGATTCAATGACTTCTAAGGTTCCTTCCAAGTCTATAATCTAAAAGAGAAAAAAAAACTACAAAGGTTGGAGGTTCAGAAGGTTTTGAGGAAGATCCTTTCATTTTGAGGAATGGAGGAGGAGAGTAGCAGAGGAGACAAAGATTCTTCTTGTAAAATTCCTTTCCCAAGTATCTGGGAGCTTCAGCAAATACCAGAAAGTGAGACTGGGGCAATCAGCTTCTGAAGTATCTCCATCTAGCAAGAGTTTTAGGAGCATCCCAAAGGCCTAGAGAAGAAAGTATTTGCAAGAGAGGGATAGCCAGCAGTGTTAAATGTAGCAGAGATGTTGAGAAAGAGGAGGATGGAGAAAAGATCATCAGTTTGGCAACTGAGAGATCACTCACAACTTAGGAAAGAGCAGGTTGAGCAGTAAGGTCAGAAGACAGACTGCAAAGGACCTCAGAAGACAATTGAGGGGCAGCTAACTGGCTCAGTGAATGGAGAGCCAGGACTGGAGATGGGAGATCATGGATTCAAATCTGGCTTTAGACACTTCCTAGCTTTGTGACTGACCCTGGGAAAGCACTTATCCTCCATTGCCTAACCCTTACTACTCTTCTGCCTTAAAACCAGTACACAGGAGGCAGCTGGGTATCTCAGTGGATTGAGAGCCAAGCCTAGAGATGGGAGGTCCTAGGTTCAAATCTGGCCTCAGACACTTCCTAGCTGTGTGACCCTGGGCAAGTCACTTAACCCCCCGTTGCCTAGCCCTTACCACTTTTCTGCCTTGAAGCCAATCCACAGTATTGACTCCAAGATGGAAGGTAAGGGTTTAAAAAAAAACAATACACAATATTGACACTAAGATAAGGAGGGAGGAGGAGGAAGGAGAGAAAAAGAAGAGGAAGAGGAAGAAGAGGAAGAAGAAGTAATTTAACTCAAGTCTTAACTCTAATGCCAAGCAATGCTTTACCTAAAGGTTGAGGAGTTGAATATGTCAACTTTTTCTAGAATTTTGACTGAGAAAGGAAAGTAAGATGCCGGGTGACAGGTCAAAGATATAGTCCTTTTTTAAAGGACAGAGGAGAATTGGGCATGTTGGAAGCAACAATTGACTTCATCACTCATCATTCAAGAACCAATTTCCTCCTTATAAGGGAAAACTTCTTCCAGAATAGTAATCCTTTAAACATTTCCTCTGCTGACTTGTAGAACCCTTTATACAATAGCAACAAACTGTAAAGACAAATAAATAATTCTGAAGGACTTAAGGATTTTGATTAATGTAATGACCAACCACGATTCTAGAAGACCAGTGATGTAACATTCAACCCACTCACCTTGTCTCTTGAAACAGAAGATGGACCTAGGGTGCAGAATGAGACATAAATGTTGAGACATGGCCAATTGAGTGATCTGTTTTGCCTGATGATGCTTACATGATACAGGGTCATATTCTTTCAGTTTGGAGAGGATTTATTGGCAGAGGGATAGGGACTACCAATGAGGGTCATTAAAACATTTCTAAAACATGCACATAAGAAAACAGAATAAGGCCAACAGGAAACACAAACAAGATAGCTCTGAAAATAACATGGTGAATTCATTACGTATTTTAAAAGAAAAGTGAGCCACTCATAACAAATTCACAGCTACATATGCAATCTTCTTTCTGTTCTACTCTGTGTCTGAAAGTGCTTCATTTTTTTGCTGTTAATGAAGTTCTAAATTTTTTTTAAAAAGAGAAAATTAATTCTCTCTGCCTTTTAAAAGATTAAGTTACCATTAATGTAATCTAAGGCATTAGCTGTTTTGGTTCTGGCAGAAAGAGCTTCAGAAGATGCCTGGATAATTGAGAATCTGCCATCACTAGAATATCATATATTTGTACCAGGCTTGTGGTCTATTTTCCAAACTATTCATCCATTTTCTTCTGATTAGGTTGTCCTACTATACCCACATAAAAATAACATATCTCTGCTTCTTTTAATTTTCACCCAAATATTCTCTTGCTGGTTGACACATAACAAGTACTTGAAACACATTTTGTGCTTAATAAATGTCTTTTCATTCATTCATTCATTCATTCTCACAATAGAGTGTTAACTTCAACTCCACATATGTATCCCATTCTTTTTGAATAAGGCATACATTTTCTAGAACCATATTCTAATCATAAGCTCCATCCCACCCAAGTCTCAGTGATATCTAGGAAGCAAAATTCTTCTCCTTGTATTAGGATAATGGGCTTTTATTGCTGGATCCTTATTTGGATTATGCTTCATTTGAATAGCAAGATATCTCTATTGCTATTATTGTCTCTACAATATAGTTATTCTCTATGTTATCTAATTTGGTAAGCATACCCTACATAAGCAGATTTATACTTCATTCCTTTCAATTTAAAACACTTTAATTAGATTATAAAGACTCTAGGCAACTATTTTTTTTCCAATTATGGTTAGATATGCTCTATCCTTGGCCAAAGGTTTGTCAGCATTCAGAAATCCAAATCCTCTAATCAGATCTATCTCCTTAACAACCAGTAGTTCAGGAAGTGCTATGATGGTCCTGGAGAACCAGGAGGAAATATAGCAGCCTTCTTTTTCCCTCTCAGAACAAAACAAACTCTTAAATCTACAAATCTATCTAGAAACTGTACCAAACCAAATCTTGATCAGGAAATACAATTAAAAATTCACAAGAAGTCATTTTTTCCACCTAGGGTCAGCATAGGAAGACCGATATAGATGTCTGTAGACCTAGGAAACAGAGCTTTGCCAGAACCGTACAGTTCAGAGCATTTCAGCCAAAGAAAAGACTGTAGGCATGAAGAGGTCCCAGATTCATCACAGAGGGGTGTAAATTTGCGTGGGATGAAGGAACAGTTGCCAACTGGAAGCTTTGACACTCACTAGTGAAGAAATTAAAATTGATTCTGTATCAGTTTATAATTAATTCTATTCTGTAATTGACCCTATGCTATATTACTGCTGTTTTGAATGACTACACAAACCACATTTCTTTGACTCTTTGCCTATGAGCTGTTTAGAATTTAGTTCTGTCGATCACTGTTCTGTTCTTGCTTCTAAGAAATTTATTATTCTTGAGAGATTCAAGTGAATGCCAGTTAGACTGGTTTAGTGTCTTTACCCCATCAAGCTATCTTTCAACTATGTCTGGTTTGTTATCCAAAGAAGTCCACTATCTCTTATTTTGCATGTGGGCTCAAACAATGAACATTTCTTAGTCAGGGAAGGAAGGGGTTATTGCTAGCCTTCATTCCTAATTTTCAACTGGTTGTGTTGTCCTCACCCGCCATGATGCTTCCAGCTCTGTAACCAGTTACCTTATTTCCCTCACACACTTAGGTCTGTTCTTTCTTCTGTGCTAATAAAAGAGAGCTGCACCACTTACTCTAGGGTCATTGGCCTAACTGTGGGGAGTTATTTATACCACTTTATTCATGGGTTTGCCCCCTGTTGATAAACTGATGAGGCTCTGAATTTTACCTCTTCATTTTTCATTTCCATATTGTTCATTTTAGTAAATGAATAATCTTATAAAACTAAAACCTCAAATCATATACTCAAATAAACAATTGAAAAATCATATGATTTCATCAGCATTGTGACTCCAACAGTTCTTCCTCTGGAGGTGTATAGCAGCATCCTTTGTCATAAGTCCCTCAGAATTGTCTTGGATCATTGTATTGCCCATAGTAGCTAAGTCTATAATGTTTGATCATTTCACAATATTGCTGTTCCTGGGCACAGCGTTTTCCTGGTTCTGCTTATTTCGCTCTGCTTATTTATTTCTGTTCGTGGAGGTCTTTCCAAAAACTCTGAATTCTCCACTTCAATTTGCCCTTAATTAAATTGACATGAGACACTAGCAAGTTCCAGGACACAGATCTGTGGTAGATCAAGGAGAGGAGCTGCACCTAGGGATGGTGTGTCAGGAAGAACTGTTGATTACCACACAGATTAGGCTATACAGGAGGTTGTGGGCAAGTTCAGAAGCCAATAGCAGTTATGGGGCTCAGACACCAGGAAAAGAGCAAGGTCTCAGCTCCAGCTTCTAACCCAGTCCGAAGCCAGCAGAGGAATAGTCAGGGCCGAAATCCCAGACCAAAAGGAAACCTCCTGGGATCATAAAGTCCTCAGCCTCTGAACCAGCAGAGTCTTTCAGCAAATTGATAATAGCTGTCTTACTTATCATAATAACTTATAAGCAAAACTGTAGGAAGATAGACCTTTAATGAAATAGTGTATCTATGCAATTCTGATTTTAAAAAAGACCAGAGTTATATAGAAACTTTGAAGGGCAAAAATAGAAGTTAAAAGAAATATTAAAATGATGGGAAACATCAGTGAACAATCATAAGAGATTAAAAAAAGACTAACATGGGGAGATGATACATGTCTCTACTGAACCCTAATAGCATCAGGGGTCATAGAGGGCCTCTAATTAGACAGAGAGCCTTGGAATGATTTTGTTATGTCTTGATTATCTTAAAAGCAGAAGAGAAATAAAATAAAGGGGGAAAGGCGGAGCAGGGAGAGAAAAAGGAATATTTGGGAAAATCATCTCACATAATTAGCACACACAAGTAGAAGTCTGTACAAACAAGGAGGAAAGGGTGTGTGGAGTGGAATAGATTACATTTTAAGTCTCATTTCTGCATCTGAAATGGTTTAAGGAGTAAAGAATACACACACATAGTGAGTACAGAAGAATATTTCACTAAGTGGGGAAACAAGGGAAAGGAAGAATAAGAGGGAGGGTAGATTAAGGGAGGAATTAGTCTTAATTAAAAACAAATGCTAAATTTATACAAAAAATATTTATAGCAGCTCTTTTTGCAATGCCAAAGAATTGGAGCAGGGAAGGATATGCCCATCATTGGAGGAATGGCTGAGCAAATTATAATATGTCAATGCAATAGAATACTATCGTACTATAAAAAATGATGAAGGAGATGATTTCAGAGTGATATGATACTCATGAGAATTTGCGCTTATAAGAATGAACTAATGAACTAATGAGAATCAAGAGAACAGAAACAGGAGAACAATTTGAACAATAATAATATTGTAAAGACAAAAACAATTTTGAATTACTTAGGAATTCAAATCAGTGTAATGACCAACCATGAAGTATTCAAAATTAAGAATGATACTTTTTTTTGTACATGGCTAATGAGGAAATTAGTTTTGCCTGGCTATAGATATTGATAAAAGGAATAATAATCTTTCTTTCTCAAATAGAGTGAAGGAAAAGAGAAAGAAAGCAAGTTTTTGCTGATTAAAAAATAAAATTAAGGGGGCAGCTAGGTGGCTCAGTGGATTGAGAGTCAGATCTGGAGACCAGAGGTCATCGGTTCAAATCTGGCCTCGGACATTTCCTAGCTTGTGACCCTGAACAAGTCACATAACTCTCATTGCCTAGCTCTTACTGCTCTTCTGCTTTAGAACCAATATATAGTATTGATCCTAAGATGGAAGGTAAGGGTTTAAAAAAATTAAACTACAAATAAAACCCTAGTACTTTATTTCCTAAATCTTTCTCTTCTGAAGCATTTGTTTTCGTTTGATAGCCATGATTTAAAAAAATACTACCTCTTTCCCATAGGTTATCAATTTTTTGTCCAAAATTTATAATTCTCAATAATATTTTAGAGCATTATTTTGGCAATAATATTTATTGCCATATGAATGATTGGACATGGGTAATGGTTGTTATATTTGAAAAATCTTGGGAGGTTCACCATTCTGTCTTGGATACATGGCCTAGAAACCCATTACTGGATCATCTCTCTCTTCTCTCTTCTCTCTCTCTCTCTCTCCCCCATAAAGATATTTGTATATCTCCCTCCTACTATGAAAGAGCCCTATATCTTTGACTTCACTCAATGTTCAGTAACATTTGTATCCATTTTAATCATCAGAAATAAGGAGTAGCTGTTCAATTAGACAAGTTTGGGGAGTTCTCTGCTATAGCCTGAAGATTTGCTTTAGAGAAAACAGAAGCCCTCTATTGTTATCAGCTGGATAAATAACTATCTGGATGGGAGGAACCAACCACCACTAGTATACTCTTTCTCTGACCTTTATTGAATCATCTTTAACGTGGTTGCACCCACATACAGATCCATAGTGTCATTTCTTAAAGTATAAGAGTTCCTTTCCCCTTTAGAGGGTCTAGTTACTTCTTAGCAGTTCTTTGGTGGTTAAAGAAAAACAAACATCATGCATTCATCACGGATCACAGAACTGTTTGTCCTGGGAGGAAGACCTTGTTCTGGCTAACAGAACTTATAACCAACTCCTAGGACAGATTTCTAGAGGTTTGGGGGTGGGAATGGGGTAAGAGGTTTTTGCTCTGGAGTTATTAATCCCCATCTCCTCTTTTAGCATTTTACAAAGCTGATCTGACTTCCTTTATGGTATCTTTCTAACTTTTCTCTTTCTCCTTCCTCTTTCTCTTCCCCTCATCTTAGAATCCTAACCCTTCTAATTTTCCCCTTTGGATATTTGACACTGCCATTTTTTTCACAGATCCAACATGCTTTTTCCACAATTTTTGGAAATTCAATATTCTTTTCAGCTCAATTCCTCCTCCTCATTATGAATCCAGCTGTTAACTGGAAGAAATTGAGGAAGAGGAAAAGATATTCAAAGGACATTTGAACTGCTTGAATAAATACTTGGCAGGGGCATCAGAATGCCTAAAGGAAAGAACAATGGCCTTAGATTCAAAAGACCTGATCTGGGTCTTCTACTTCCTAGTTGTGTGACTTGGGCAAGTTATAGCTTCTCTGTGTCTTCGTTTTCTAATATATAATATGAAAAGGTTTGAACTGAGATTTCTGCTTGCTCCAAATTTATGATCTTTTTATTCTGTGATTTAATTCCTTATGCAGAATTTTGAAATCCAGAAAGTTCAAATTACTTGAAATTATTGTTCTCTCTACGTTTTCTCATAGTTCTATAGTCCATGGCAATTCAATAAAAACAAAGAGAAAAGATGAGTGAGAAAATGTGGGTTAGAGCAAATTTTTTTTTAAATGAGAATTGGAGAATCCCTGACTATGGGCAATCCATTGTAAAAATTCCTCCAATTGGAACTAACTTCATTTTAAAATACCAATGTGGATTGTGCTGAGTTACAGGATATTTTAAAATGCCATTTCATTTCTTCCAAGTGTGGCAGCTTACACTATGATGATGATGATGATGATGATGATGATGATATAGCTAGAATTTCTATAACCCCTGTTATGTGCCAAATATTCAACTAAGTGCTTTGCAATTATTTTCTTGTTAGCCTCATAATAAATTTGGGAAGCAGTGTTTATTAATATCTCCATTCTAGAGTAGAGGAAATAGAAGAAGACTTTTTTCTTCTATTAAGGTTAAATAACTTGCCCAAGATCAGCTAGTGTCTTGAGGCCCTATTTAAATGCAGATGTTCTTTTTTTAAAAAAAATTTTTAATGTATTCATGTTTTTGTTTGTTACATTAAAATACCCAAGTAACGCCTTCCTTCCTTCCATCCTTCCCTTATAGAAAGCATCATTTGACAAAGAGATATATGTATATATAAAATTATTTCTTAGTTATTAGAAAAACTTATTTCTATTTATCAGTTCTTCCTCTGAAGGTAGGTGTGCACAAGTCATTCTTCAAACAATATTTCCTTTGCTATACATAATGTTATCTTGGTTCCGCTTGTTTCTATTTGCATAATTTTATCTTTCCATGTTTTTCCAAAATTAACTTGCTTATCATTTCATATCCCAATGGGCATCACTTCAATTTCTTTGCCACCACAAAGAGAGCTGCTATAAATATTTTAGAACTAATAGGCCCCTTTCCTTTTCCCCTAAGAAATAATCCTAACTGCAGTATTGCTGGACCAAAAAGTATATACCATTTTAAAATTCTTTTACCATAATTCCAGATTGCTCTCCAAAATGATTGGATCAATTTGCAGTTCCACCAACAGTGTATTAGTGTCTCCTTTTTTTCCACATTCCCTCTAACATTTGTCATTTTACCCTTTATCAGAACTTAGATCTTCTTGACTCAAGGCCCAGGACTCTCTCCACTGTGCCACATAATTGCCTCTATCTAAATATTAGTTCATATTCTAACTATTTTCTATAAGATCCTATCCTAACTGAATATTAGTAGAGGCTATTGGGGTTGGATGAAAGGGTACTGTTTTAGTGGATAGATATCATTTTTTGTAACTAGCATATCCATTGCTCATATGTAAAAAGTTGCTTCTATAGTATTTGATGAGTATTAGAATTCCCATCATCCTCCTACAATCTTATTTGTACCATTTTTGAAGAAGAAAAAGATAGAAAGGTGGAGTAGTGACTAGGAGGTTCTTCTTGGAATCATGAAGACATATATTCAATTCTGCCTCTGATACATAACACCTTTATGACTCTGGGTAATTCACATAACTTTTCTGCTGTTAGTCATTTTAGTCATATCCAACTCTTTGTTAACTCCTTTTGGGGTTTTCTTGGCAAAAATACTTGAGTGGTTTGCCATTTCCTCCAGCTCATTTTACAGATAATAAAACTGAGGCAAACCTAATTAAGTGATTTTCCTGGGGTCATATAGCTAGTAAGCTTCTGAGGTCATATTTTAACTTAAATCTTCCTGATTCCAGGCCAGTGCTCTACCTACTGTGCTACCTCCCTGCCCTCCAAACTTTCTAAGACTTAAATTAGTGAGGAGATGCATTTGGTATAGAGAATTTTCCATAGGGAGTTTCCTCATACCTGAATGGAATAGAATTAGAGATTTACCCCTTTCCCTGCCAACCTATCCCCACCAAACAAAAAATGTAGAAAGGGTTTACTTAGCAAAAATCAGTTCAGTCTAGTTTCTGCCCAAATGCACATGAATTTTGACTTAGTAGACTCATATTAAAGTAGGTTTTCTTTACTGACCCACCCATATGTGACTTTTGAAAGTCATAATCAGTAGTGCTCTTGCTTTGACTAGACGATTCCTCAGGACCCCTGATGACGAGCGGCACCCATTTGTCAAACATGTTCAGGAGTAAAAAAAGCAATCATTAGCAATAGAATGAGATGCACCTTCTTTCTCTTTCTGACTATGACAAGGCAAGGGATTGGTGCTTAATTCTACAGGAACACATCAAGATAGAATTACAGCTTTAGACTTTTGGGTTTTCAGAAGTATTTGGGGGACGGGGGTGCAGCTAGGTGGCTCAGTAGATTGAAAAACGGGTCCATAGATGGGAGTTCCTGGGTTCAAATCTGACCTCTGATACTTCCTAGCTATGTGATCCTGGGCAAAAAAACTTAACCCCCATTGCTTAGCCCTTACCACTATTCTGCCTTGGAACCAATAGAGGGAAGGTATGGTTGTTTTTTTTTTTAAAGAGTATTAGGAGGGCAGCTAGGTGGCACAGTGGAAATAGTGCCAGATCTGGAGTTAGGCAGACCTGAGTTTGAATTTGGCATTAGACATTAGCTATGTGAACCTGGGCAACTCACTTAACCCTGTTTTCCTCAGTTTCCTCATCTGTAAAACAAGCTAAAAAAAGGAAATTGCAAACCACTCTAGTATCTTTGCCAAGAAAACCACAAATGGGGTCAAGAAGAGTACAATGGGACTGAAATAGCTGAAAAATAACCACAAAGGAGGTTCTCTCTAAAAGGAGCCCATTAAAACCAACATCTTTTCCATGGGACCAATTTAATTCACTCATCGGGAAAAAGAAATGAGAATAATAAGCTACCACCATTCAGAAAGGAGTGAGTCAGTGCAGAGAAACTTTTCTGGTCCTTATTTTAACAGTTTCTGGCAGAAATTCATGTCCTAGTCAGTTAGTATGGTTGATGTTCCTAAGGACAATGCCATGAGCTGGTTAGTAACATAATGCTGGAACTCACCCAGTCAGTCAGAAATAAGATTGCTCTGTCACCGAGTTCCCCTGTCTTGACAGGCAATTTTTTTTTCCTTAAACTTGTTGGGGGTGCTGGGTGGCTCAATAGATTGAGAGTCAGACCTAGAGACAGGAGATCCTGGGTTCAAATGTGGCCTCAGACACTTCTAGTTGTGTGACCTTGTGCAAGTCACTTAACCCCCATTGCCTACCCCCTTACCACTCTTCTGCATTGGAACCAATACATAGTATTGATCCTAAGACAAAAGGTAAAGGTTTTATTTGAGAGAGACAGAGGCAGAGAAAGAGAGAGAGAGAGGAAGGAACAAAGGAATTCCAAGTTAGACACTTCCTAGCTGTGTGACTCTGGACTTAACTCCCATTGCCTAGCCCTTACCACTCTTCTGCCTTGGAACCAATAAATACGCTGTATTCATTCTAAGACAGAAGGTAAGGGTTTAAAATAAAATAAAAATAAAATTTTTCAATGAGTGGCACATAGGTAGGCCTTAAGTACTCAGTGCATTGAATATAATTGAATTGGGCTGAAATGAATTAAAAGTGTTTTGTAAACTAAAAAGCCCATGCAGAAAGGTATTGTTACTCCCCTGTTATTGTGATTGGCTTTGCTTCTTTCAAAGAGAAAGTAAACTGAGATTTGACTTTTAACTTGGGCTCATTTATTTCATCAGTTATGAACCGTGTTCTTATTCATTTGGCCAGGAATGCCTTTCAGGCTGAGTTTCAGGAGCCTCTTGCTTCAGGGGGAAAAGAAATTGAAAATGCCTAGAGATACTGGAGGGCAGGGTATACATGTGGAGATTCACCTCCATGTGCTTCAAGATCCAGCTGGACCCAGCTGGCCAGGGATGGGCTGAACTGAGCTGAGCCAGACCCCCTGCTGCCCTATAGTGCTTTATTCACCCAGAGACAAGAATAGGACATTTCAAGCTTAATTAAAAACAGGATGTCCCTGTTAGTCCTTTTATTGACATGGCTAAAAATAAAGTAGGGAAGCAGCCTCTTTCCAACCCTCCCTCCATCCCTTTCTTCCTCCTTTCCTTCCTCTCCCTCCTTCCCTCCTCTTTCTCTGTTTCTCTCTGTCTCTTTCTGTCTGTCTGTCTATCTCATTCTCTCTCCCTCTCCAATCCCTCTCTTTTTGACTCTCTCTCCCTCATTTCTCTCCCTCTTCTCTCTTGCTCATCTCTCTCCCCACCCCTCCCCCACCTCTCTCTTTTCCCCTCTCCCTTCCCTCTCCCTTATTTTTTCAATTCTACTTTATTTTCCCCCTCCCTCTCTCCATGATTTGATGCCATTAAAGTTTAAAAACAAAACAAAACAGAACCTGAGCTAATGAATGGCATGACTTGCTTCATATTACTGCCTGAGGTTCTGTCCTTTTTTCCCCCAGGATCTTGGAGCTACCACTTTTGAAGTCTCAATACAATTGTATCTCAGTTATTTTCACTGTTAGAACAGAAACTCAAATCATCCCAAAGCCATTCCTATTTGTTGTGGGTTTTTTTTTAAACCCTTATCTTTCATCTTAGAATCAATACTGCGTTCCAAGGTAGAAGAGTGGTAAGGTTTAGGGAGTTTGGGGTTAAGTGACTTGCCCAAGGTCACACAGCTAGGAAGTGTTTGAGATCAAATTTCAACCCAGGAGTTCTAGTCTCTAAGTCCAGCTCTCAATCCACTGAGCGACCTAGGTGCCTGCTCTATTTGGCTTTGTCAAAATAGTATGGACCTTGACAAGGTTTCAAACTTAGGAGACTAGGTAAATAGTGATGCCACTGACAGAAGTAGTGAAGATGGACGGAGAACAAATTTATAGGGCAAGATAATAAACTAAAGCTATGATATATGCTTCTCTTTCCATGAAGTTCTCCTGAGTTCCCCAGTAAGTAATGGATACCAGCTCCAACCTCAGAGAGCACTTTTTACAGTATTCTAATCTGGGTTTGGTTTATTCTCCCTAAAAGAGCATAGACTTTGTCATGGCAAGAATGAAACTCACTTGAACTTTATACCTTCCCAGATACCTAGGGCTGGGCTCTGCCCAGAGCAGACCCTTAGATTGGCTAAACTTAATTGAATTGAACTTGAGGTGCTGATTGGAAGTGAAATGTATTGTGGGCTTTGGATATAAAAGGCTCATAACCAAATTCACTACATTCCTGTTCCCATCCCTCATTGTCAGTTGCAATGTGGCTGATTTTCTGCCAGCATCACATGATGGAAAATCTTTAGGTCCTAAAATCTGGGAGTGTGAATTTGGTTCTTAGGAAGAACTCCAGAGTATTCCCTTTTTAAAAAATCATATGACACATCTCTAAATATCTATATTTTTTCAAGTTGGCAAACCCTGGATGAGAAGGATGGGAATGACTGAATGCTGATGGAGAGGGGGAACAGACCTTTGAAGTACATGCTTAACTAAAGCTTAAGAAGAAAGACTTGTAGGAAAGAAAGAATGAAAATAGGGGTGGAAGGATTATAAAGAGGAGCAGAACTCAATAGAGAAAAGTAGGAGAAGAAATGTGGCAAATAAGGAATTGAGATTTGCCATCATTCTTCCCAACCTCTCTTTCTTTTCAGAACAACTTCCTCGAGTAATAATAATAATAATAATAATAATAATAATAACTTTTGTGATAAATTTGTTGTTGTTCAACTCTTCATGACCCAACGGACCATAGAATGTCAGTACTTGTCCATGGAGTTTTCTTGGTAAAAACACTGGAATCATGCCATTTCTTTTCCAGTGGATTAAAGCATATAAGAGATTAATTGACTAGGCCAGGGTCACATAGCTAGTATGATTTGAACTCAGCTCTTCCTGACTTAGGCCCAGTGCTCTATCTATTGTGCTATCTAGTTACCTCCTTTATAATAATAATAATTGTTAAATAGTGCTCTAACATTTGCAAAGATTTACATATACATTATCTCATTTGGGCCTTATGACACAACCATATGACATAAATGTCCTTATTAACTCCATTTTACAGATGAAACTCAGTCATTCAATCAACATTTATTAAGTGTCAAAAAGTAACCTGCCCTGGTCACAAACCTGTGTATTTGAACTCCCTATGCTACAACCTCCATCTCCTCTACCCTCTACTCTTGTAAATTTCCCCAATATAGGAAGGACTCTGTTAGAATGGAGAGACAGAAACAGAGAAAGACAGAGAGACAGAGAGACAGAGATAGAAAAAGAAAGAATGAGGAAATGAGGAGGAGGAGGGGAAAGAAGGAGGAAGAGAATGAGGAAAGAAGGAGAAATGAAAGGAAAGAAAGGAAGGAAGGAAGGAAGGAAGGAAGGAAGAAAGAAAGAAAGAAAGAAAGAAAGAAAGAAAGAAAGAAAGAAA
>NC_058130.1:641741003-641769724 GCF_016433145.1 Gracilinanus agilis | reverse complement strand
AGGAGGGAGGGAAGGAAAGAAGGAAGGAGGGAAGGAAGGAAGGAAGGAAGGAAGAAAGGAAGGAAGGAAGGAAGGAAGGAAGGAAGGAAAGGAAGGGAAGGAAGGAAGGAAAGGAAGGAAGGGAGGGAGGGAGGAGAGAGAGTGATGAGGAAGGTGATAGGAAGAGAGGGAAGGAGAAAGAGAATGAATGTTGTTCAATTTCCAATACACACAGGCATAACTAGCCTGATGCTTCATCCCTGGAGTTCTAATAAGCAGGGGGAGCTGATCTCCCTTAAGAGACCACACTCTTTAAGTCTCACCTTAGGTCTTCTACTGCCCCTAATTCAAATACTCCTAGGTCACTCCCTCTGTCACGACTGACTGTGAGGTCAGACTCTTCTGTACTACTCCTTCCCCTCAACTATTTTTGCTCCAGGTAAAAGGATTCCTAGTAATGCTGCTGTTAGGCAATTAGTCGGTCAACAAACATTTAACTTCCCACTCTGAGCTAGGACTCTAGATCAAAATACAATGAATGAAACAACCCCTCCTTGGGTCCTAGGGACACATCCACAGGTTAGTGAAAGACACGTAGGGGAGAGGGGAAGGAATGAGGATGGCAAAGAGAAGTCGTTCCCAAACACCCCAATTTAGCCAGAGTGAGCCCTTCTATGGGACACAGCGTCATCTCAGCCCCCACCCCGACGCTTCTTTCCTCTGTTTCCCGGCCCTTTTCAGTGAGTTCCTTCTAGCGGGTGAGAAACGCGTTCCCAAAAGAAGGGGCGGGGCCAGGGGAGGGAGGCGGCCTCTAGACGTTTTCCTCAGTTTTAGACAAAACCTAGCTGGAGTGGAGGAGAGGAGCGAAGGTACCTTTGGGCCCCTAATTACGGAGCATTATTATGATTCTAACCAGGCTGTGCTGCCAGCAGAAAGGAGCTCGCTCTCTCCTATTTGTGCCTTCAGGTGTGCCGCCCACATCACCTCTGTCACTCCAGGAATCTGCCAACCATTGTTTCTTGATGAGAGACTGTCTCAATGTGACCTGACAGGATAATGAGTTTCAAATACCTCTTATTTCTTCTTTTACTCTTCAGTTCTGAGATCTCTACGCTTGAGGAACAAGGTGCTTTGATTAACTAATCCAGGGAGAGCAGGGACTCTTTTTTGCATTCCTTTGTGACAGTACCTGGCTTAGAGTAGGGTCTTAATAAACCTCGGCTGCCTGGAACGGGCTAGGGTGATGTTTTTCACCACGATCCTCTGTGTTTGGGACAATATAATCGGGTTGGGGGAGGTGGTTTTTAATTTTACTCCCCCCTCTCCAATCACATGGGAAAATAATTTCCAACATTTTGAAAACAAATTTGAGTTTCAAAATCTGGCCTTCCCTCTCTTCTCCTACTTCCTAACTCTTGTTGAGATAGTAAAGCAACAAAATTAATAAACCCCCGGTTTTTATGGTCAAATTCTTGCCACAGCTCCAGCTGATCTGATTTGGAGGAAGATAAGAAATGGTAGGAAACAAAATTATTCCTCAAGGCAACTAGAGATACTTTTTTATTAAAAAGTACGTGATACATATTATCTCACTTTTGCTTCATTTTGTGAAGTAGGTAGTGCATTTATCCCCATTTTACAGATAGGAAAGCTGAGGTTCAGATAAATAAATGTCTTGTCTGAGGTTACACAACTAGTAAATAGCAAAACCAAAGTTTGGACCCAGTTCTGCTTCAAGGGCTCTGGCTTCAAGTCCAGTGCTCTTCCTGTAGAGGAATGTTACCAGGCAGTTAGTCATTCTCAACAACTCCATAAGTAGCATTACTCAGCTTTGTTGTAAACCACTGGCCCACTCCCACCCCCACACAGAGTGGTATAACTAGGCAGGGGATGGTGGTGGCAACCAGTCACCTAGGCATAATTCTTGGAGACTAAAGCATAAGATCACGGATTAAGAGTTAGACCTTTAATGTCATGAGGTGGCACAGTGAATAAAATACTGCATCTGCAGTCAGGAAGACCTGGGTTCAAGTGTGACCCGATATACTTTTCATTGTGCCTTTTTCCTTTCTATCGAGTCGATCTCTGACCACTTTTCCTCAAGCTTTCCCAGATTTCTTAGCCCCAGGTTCAGTTTCTGACATTTGTCATAAATTCCAAGATCTCCAAGTCACCTTCTCAAATGTCTTTCTCTATATTGTACACCTTATTTCCTTCTCTGCTAGTCCTTTCTCTTGTTGTTGTTCAGTTGTTTCAGTTATGTTGTCCAACTCTTCGTGACCTCATTTGGTATTTTCTTGGCAAAGATATTGGAGTGGTTTGCCATTTCCTTCTCCAGCTCATTTTACAGATTAAAAACTGAGGCAGTGTTAAATGACTTGCCATTTTAGTTGTGCCCAACCCTTCATGACCCCATTTGAAGTTTTCTTGGCAAAGATTTTGGAGTGGTTTGCCATTTCCTTCTCCAGCTCATTTTACAAGTGAGGAAACTGAGGCAAACAGAGTTCAGTGTTTTGCCTAAGACACACAGCTAGGAAGTATCTGAGGCTGGATTTGAATTCAGGAAGACTTGGCTCCAACCCCAGCACTCTGAGCACTGTCCTACCTAACTGCACAAACCCTGAAGGGGGTGTCACTTTCTACCATCCCTACAACTAAAAGATTCTTCCTGACTGTATTTTCACTACTAGAATACTCATAGACTAAGTTCAAGGTAAATAGTAATAATTAGCATTTATATAGTACATTAAGATTTTCCAAATGCTGCTGGGAAAAGTGGAAAGCAGTTTGGCTAAAACTAGGTATTGACCAACATCTAACACCATATACCTGTGTTGGCAAACTTATGGCACACCTGCCAGAGGTGGCTGCTCCCTTCTCCACCCTGCCTGAGGACATTTTTCACATCACCCAACCCTCTACACAGCAGCCCAATGGGAGCACTTTTTCCCCTCCCCTGTCTGCGGAGTTTTGTTTGGAGTGCCGTTTGAGCACTCTGTCTCTAAAAGTTTTGCCATCACTGCCATATATCAAAATAAGCTCAAGATGAGTACATGATTTTTTAAGCCCTTATTTATTTAAACCCTTAAGAATTCCTTCTTAGAATTGATACTGTGCATTAGTTCCAAGGCAGAACAGTAAGGGTGGGCAATGGAGGTTAGGTGACTTGTCCGGGGTCACATAGCTAGGAAGTATCTGAGGCCACATTTGAACCTAGGACCTCCAGTCTTTAGACTTAACTCTCAATCTACTGAGTTACCTAGCTTGCCAGGTATATGATTTAAACATTATGTCATAAGGAAATTAGGGGAGCATGGGAAAATATTACTTCTTATATCTATGCATAAGGGAAGAGTTCATGACCAAATGAGAAGTGGAGAGAATTATGAGAAGTATAACGCATAATTTTGATTTCATAAAATTAGAAAATTTTTGCATCAATAAAAACCAGTATAGCCAAAATTAGAAGGAAAGCAAGAAACTCAGAGAAAATAATATAGCAAATCTAAGCCTTTGACCCAATAGTACCCCAATGGAGGCAAAGAACTGGAAATTCAGAGGATGCCCATCAATTGGGAAATGGCTGAACAAGTTATGGTATATGATTATAATGGAATACTATTGTGTTGTAAGAAAGGACGAATTGGATGGTTTCAGAAAAGCCTGAGAAAACATGAACCAATGTTCAAAAGTTAAGCAAGTTAAGCAGGCAGAACCAGGAGAACATTGTGCACAATAACAGCAATGTTGTAATGATGTTCAGCTGTAGAAGACACTACTCTGATCAATACAGTGATCAATGACAATTCCAAAGAATTCATGATGAAAAATGCTATTCCACCTCCAGAGAGAGAACTGAGGAACTCTAAGTGCAGAATGAAGCATATTTCCTCTCTTTCTTCCTTTTTCTTGGAGGTTTTTTTTTTCCAATGTGGCAGAAATCTTCATGTGTATAGCCTATTTCTTTCCTATTACCTCAGATGAAGAGAGAGAATTAGAACTGAAAATTTAAAAAATTAAAAAGATTTGCCATATGCTTTAAATATATTATTTTCTTTGAGCCCCACAACAGTACTCTGAGGGGAACACTGTAGGTACAACTTAATTTTCAAACATAGTCATGCAGCTATTAAGGAGCATAAATAGGATTTGAATCTAAGTGCTCCTAACTCCAAGTCAGGTATTATATTCCCTAAACCATGCTATCTGTATCACTAGAACAATCAGTCTTTGTTTCTTCATCTCAAAGGTGACATGACTTGACCTACTAACTAATCTCTGCCCATTGGTAGCTTTCTTTCCACAAAAATTAAGCCAAAATAGGAAGAATCCTTTTCAACTCCCAGGAAAGAGTCTAGAGCAGTGGTTCCCAAACTTTTTTTGCCTACTGCCCCCTTTCCAGAAAAAAATATTATTTAGCCCCCTGGAAATTATTTTTTTTTAATTTTAATAGCAATTAATAGGAAAGATAAATGCACCTGTGGCCATCATTGCCTCCCTGGATCACTGCAGCAGCCACCAGGGGGTGGTAGCTCCCACTTTGGGAATCACTGGTCTAGAGTGTTAAAAAAAAACAACCTTATTTTCCATCTTAGAATCAATACTGTGTATTGATTCTAAATCAGAAGAGTGATTAGGACTAGGTAATGGGTATTAAGTGACTTGCCCTGAATCACAGGGCTAGGAAGTATCAGAGGCCAGATTTGAATCCAGGGCCTTGTGTCTCTAGGCCTGACTCTTAATCCACTCAGCCACCTACCTGTCTACTCTAGGATGATATTTCAAAGTTTACAAAGTTTTTCCAACTATGGCGTGAGGTAGGTGGTCATAATGGTGATTTTCTGAACTACATATAATTAATAATAATGAATATTCAATTATCAAGCATTACTAAGCCCTTAGTATGTTCCAGTCATTCTGCTACAAATACAAAGGAGAAAGCAATCCTTACCCTCAAAGAGCTCACATTTTCTCTCCTTTTTCTTTTGTTCATTAGGCAATCTATAAGATGGTTTCCTCAGTAATGAAAATGCCTGAAGATGAATCAACACCAGAGAAAAGGACGGAAAAAATCTTCCGCCAGATGGATACTAACCGTGATGGTAGGGCCATGTTTGAAATCTGTTGATTCAGTCCCAAGTGAGTTTACTGATAGGGGTTAATTGGGTCCAGCGGAGGAAATGGACAGTGACTGTTTGTGGTCTAACTCAAGGAATTAAAAAAAAAAGTCCAAAGTAAACCAAAGACTGAGTATAAAAGAGAATTGTGCAGTCTTGATTCCTTAATTACAATCAGGTTTGTCTTTTAGTCAAAGAGGACTGCCTTCTGAATTTTAGATAGAAGAGACCCAAGAATAGGAATAATGGAAAGAAAATAAAACAGTGTCTTGTGAAATATTCCTGTTGTGCCTTTATCAAAGAGGGTTTTTTGGTTTGTTTTTTGTTGTTGTTGTTGTTTATTTGTTTGTTTATTATTACTCAGCCAAATTCAAGATGCAGAATTTCTTTCCAAAGGTAAAAACAATCAACTAAGCTCCCTACCCTTCCTTTTGGTTTTCCTTTTGGTTGATGAACAGACCCACAACCGAAATGTAACTGGCTGGGCTTGGGATTGAGGCAGGACTAGGGGCAAAAAACCAATAATGGGCTGCTTAGTTCTCTTTCTCACAATCTCTGTTGAACACTTAGCCAAGAGGTTCATGGAACTATTCAGAGCAGATGGTGGCTCATATGTTTTTGTACTCCTGATCCACAATTTATTAAGGACCTCCTTCCAAGGCATTTCCCCCTTCTACAAGAGGTGCTCTATCTAAACCTGACCCTCTGCTTCACACATATGCCATCCCATAGCTTGGTACAGGATGGACTTTGCAATTTTTTTAGAGTCCTAATATCTGTGCTTTCAAAACCACTTTTCTAGACTCTGTTTTAGACTCAGTTTCATGCTGCCTAAATGAATTGCGCAGAATTGACTAAGATAACCCAACTAACTAGGTGACCCAATGGATAGAATGCTGATCATGGGGTCAGGAAAACCAGAGTGCAAATCCAGCCTTAGACATTTACTAGCTATGTCATCCTAGACTTTCTGCCTCAGTTTTCCAATCTATAAAATGGGGAAGATACTAGAACCTACCAACCAAAGTTTTTGTGAGGATCAAATGAGATAATATTGGTAAAGTACTTTGCAAACCTTAAAGTGCTATATAAATGCCTAATACTATTATTTATTTTTAAAATTCTTATCTTTTGTCTTAGTATCATTTCTAAGACAGAAGAGCAGCTCGTAGCTAAATAGCAGAGCCAGGATTTAACTCCAGGTATTCTGATTCTGCTAGTTGGCCTGAAGTCAAGAAAACATCTTCCTGAGTTCAAAATCAGTTTCAGAGACTTACTAGCTATGTGACTCTGGGCAAATCTCTTAACCCAGTTTGCCTCAGTTACCTTATCTGTAAAATGAGTTGGAGAAGGTAATGAAAAACCACTCCAGTATTTTTTCCAAGAAAACCCCAGATGGGGTCACGAAGAATGAGACATGACTGAAACAACTGAACAACTTTAACTCCAAATCCTCCATACTTTCCACTATGAAAAATAGAGCAGAGACTCTAACCTAGTTACTCTCTCTGTGTCTCTGTCTCTGTCTCTGTCTGTCTCTGTCTCTGTCTCTGTCTCTCTCTCTCTCTCTTTCCAGATACCTCCCTTTGCTCTTTCTCTGTGGTACCACATTCAGTACTTTCTGTAGAAGCCTAGATTATTGCTGTCAAGCTCAAATAGAAATGGAGCCTACTCATTTGTACATACTTAAGAATCCCTGCAAGCTGCATATTTACAGTTTAAAATATGCCATCCAAGTTTTATTGCATTTTTATTATTTTGTTCAATATTTCCCCATTACATTAAAAGAAAAACCCTTATCTTCTGTCTTAGAATCCAAGGCAGAAGAGTGGTAAGGGCTAGGCACTACAGTGAAGTGACCTGCCCAGGGCCACACAGCTAGATCGTGTCTGAGACCAAATTCGAACCCAGGTCCTCCCATCTATAGGCCTGGCTCTCATTTTACTGAGCCCCTGAAATTACATTTTGATCTAGTTTGGGCTGCCCTTGTTGCAGTCAGTAGGGGCCTCCCAGCCCCAGGTTTGATATCTCTGGCTTAGATGAAAAGTTCCCTGCAGAGAATCTCAGAACTAATGAGTCCGTTAAGGGCTCATTTTTTTAGAGTTAGACATATAGGGAAAATGGGAAGAAGAAAAAAAAAGCCTTGATTTGTACCTTCATCAAAAGGGCCCTTTTTTTCTTTTACCTCTGGGGAAGTGTTCTGGATCTTGAATTTGGCTGAGTATATAATCAACTAAGTTGCCGCCCTATACCTTTGGTTTTTCTCTTGGCTGTTGAACAGACCCAGTGGGAAGAGCAGCTGGCAGGGCTTGGGGCTAAGATGGAGCTAGGAACAGAAAACCTCGATAATGACAATAAAAAATTAAGGAGAAAAAAATCCTTAATAACTCTCTCAACACAGAGACCAACCAAAGTTTCAGAATTCTGATAAATGCAGCATGTTGCCTATTTCCTAACAGAGAGGTAATGGCCCCAGAGTATATATCTATATCTATATCTATATCCATATCTATATCTATATCTATATCTATATCTATATCTACATCTATATCTATATCTAAATGAGCTATTTGGGGGCATGATCAACGTGAGAATTTGGGTGTTTTGACTTTGCATATCTGTTATGAGGATTTCTTTTTTTTTCTTTTCTTTTTTAATGGAAAGGCAGGTATCAGAGGGGGAGAAAATAAAGGCTTGCTTGTTGAAAAAAAGTTTTAAATTAAAGAAAGACTTGGGGTGGCCTTTTCTAGACTTGATTTCCTATTAGGTAACATCATTCAGATTGCTCATGGACAAAGATTCTCCATGTATTCCCTTAAGTGGGAAAACTACAGTGTGCACTTCAGGTAAGGGATAAATAAAGCTTGAAATGTAGGGAAATTTTAGTCCTCGAGTCACCATTACTGAGACCTCTACAAAATGATAGTCCCTGATTTGAAGCCCCACATTTTCTGGGGGCTTGTTCAATTATGTCAGACATGTCCAACTCTTCATAACCCCATTTGGGGTTTAATTGGTATAGATACTGGAGTGGTTTGCCATTTCCTTCTCCAGCTCATTTTACAGATGAGAAAACTAAGGGAAACAGAATTAAGTGACTTGTCCAGGGTCACATAGCTAGTACATATCCGAAGCTAGATTTGAACTCAGAAAGATGAATCCTGCTGACTTCAGGCCTGCCACTCTTTACTATGGAGGTATCTATCTACTGTGCCACCTAGCTGCTCTCACTGGGGGCATTCAAATACTAAATACACAAGTCTTTTATCGAGTCGACTTCTTAGTGAACATTTCCATGCATGAGAAAGAGGGAAGGATGAGTAGCTTTAGGAGCAAACAAGTCATGTTGAGCTCTGACTTCAGGATCCTTCCTGTGCTGCCAGAGGTCCTGCCATTTCAGATTTGGCACAGGGAAAGACAGGTCATTATTGAGAAGGCATAGAACATCAACTCTGGGCTATCCCCCATTCCTGCAACACTTTCCCTCTTCTGCTCTGATTAGAGACCTACTTGGGAAAGTCTCCACTAAAATCCCACTTCTATAGGAAGCCTTCCTCAACTCCTCTTAATTCTGTTACCTTTCCTCTTATAATAATTTCCCATTTATCCTGTATATAGCTTGCTTTGTATATATTGTGTATTATCTCCCTCGTTGGATTGTAAGCTTTTTGAGGGCTGGAACTGTCTTTTCCTCCTTTTGTATCTTTAGTCCTTAGCACAGTGTTAGGCACATAAAAGGCAATCATTCAATGTTTATTGATTGGCTGATTGAGAGTAGGGTAGGTGGGGATATACCAGGATGACTGTGTGGTAGATGCTAAGGATCCATCGCAGAGAGCATGCATTCCTATCTAAAATTTTGTTCTTATTTTCCAGGCAAACTCTCCCTGGAAGAATTCATCCGAGGGGCTAAGAGTGATCCCTCAATAGTGCGCCTCCTGCAATGTGACCCCAGCAGCGCCGGCCAATTCTGAAACCCATTCCCATTGTCTGGATGAATTCTGTAGAGCTGCTTTTTTTTTCTTTTTTTTCCCTTTTTTGCCAAACATTGGTGGTGATGTTGCCTCTGTATGGCCAGATATTTCTTCTTCTGTGACACCTTTTAGCTTCTTTTGTGGATGTGTTCATGGGAATGCCAAGTGTTCTCATCTGCTTGTCAAGAGCATGGACAATACTGTTCTACACAGATTTTGTGGTGTTCATTGTTTCAAGGGGTTTTTTATTATTATTATTGTTATTTTGGTTTAACATGTCTGTTTTTAAAACTAAGGATCATGGATGCCAGAGTTCAAAAAGTCATGTAACCCGTGAAGTATCATACCTGGGGGCCTGAAGAGATTTAAAAGATATTTTAAAAAAGAAAAGACCAAAAAAGAAACTTAAAAAAACCCATCAACTTCCCCATAGTGTCTATTCCTAAATATGCCTAAGTGTTCCAAGTACAGATGCAGCTGGGGAGTATTCCCCAATAACAAGTTGCACCCTAGGTTGTAGGGCACAGCCACAAACTAGGCTTGAACAATCAATCCAAGATGGCCCACTTCTAGTGAGGGGCTGTAGTGTCTAAGCTGTGAACATTACTAATGGTGAATAAGGAGAGCAGGGGCCACATAACTCAGCTGTTTTTGAAGCCACGTTTACACTAGACAATTCAACCTAATTTTATTGAGGAAGTAAACAAAAACCTCCCATAATCCATCTTCTAAAACCGGGCTTGTATCTAGTCACTCTGTGTTAACAGAAAAGAATGTTGTAAATATACAATAATGGCTGATGAAGACAAAAACAGTATTCTGAAATGCTGAAGGGAGATGCATGTCTAATGAGACCTTGGGAAGGGGGTGGGGGGGTAGTGTTCTTACAGTCTTACTACAAAAGACTGTTTTTGTTTTTGTTTTTGTTTTGGTAGCTTATTGTGAGGTAAGCCAGCTCTAATGAATGTCTGACATGTTTTGTGTTTTAAAGTCATATATTCTGTCTGCACAGATGCGCCAGTCAATAGGTGTATTTTATGTATTTAAAAAAAGGTTTAAAAAAATCTATCAAAAGGGCCCCAGTTCTTCATTTTATGTTTCCAGGTAAAGGATGTGTGATAAGGGAAAGAATTTAGGTTAATGAAGATTGGGTATTTTGGGTCACTATAGGATCATAATCAATGGGGGTGAGGCTGGGTGCCCCCATGACCATCTGAGGTCGAATTCAAGACCTCCTGATTTTTTGATATCTTCAAAGAGAAGAAAATGCTAGGTGTCCATGCCCTTGGGCTTTCTAGGACCCGAAATCCAAATCTGTGACACTTCTGAGATGTTCATCTTCCCAAGTCAGATCCTTGAAATGCAATCCCCGATGTCTCTGGCTAGGGCAAGCATCCAGTTCTTTTGTTAGGAATCTAGAAGTATGGCCAAGATTGGTAAAGGGCCTCACGCGAGTGATGGGATATAAACATGGCATAAGAAGTCTGATTTTGGTTCTGGTTAGATGAGAGTGTATGCTGAGATAGAGCCAGGCTCTCTACCCTTTTCAGGCAAACTACTAACTAGTTTGGATGTCCAATTAAGAAGTAAAGTAGAGTCCCGCCCTGAGGTGCTCTGCTAAATGTCAGTGAGAGAGCATCATTCTTCACAGTGATTAGATGGTCAGTAGCTAGAACTCGTAGGGATAGAGATCAAGCATGGCGCACCAAAAAGATAGATAGATCACTGGGTTGGTTCTCCAACTTCTCCAACAGAAAACATCTGGGGCAAGCAGAGACATTGCATTTGGAAACACTTGGAAAAGTTGTGACTCAACAGCAGGATGAGCTCATAGAAACATGCCCTCCATCCTGTATTATTAACAACTTGAGAGTCCATTGAAACTGGTAACCAAAAACAATTCAGATTTTATGCTGTTGACTAAAATGAGTAAAAAGTTTCTTTGCATGAAAATCTTTCTTGCACTGAGGAGATCATAATTCAGTAAAGTGGGTGCCTTTGCTGGATGACTTTAAATCCCACCTTGATCTGTTCTATATAATAAGCATGTATTAATCACCTACTATGTACCAGGCATTGTGCTAAGAAAGGTAAAAAAAAGGGTCCCCTGCTCTTAAGGAGCTCACCATGGTCTAATGGGGGAGACAATATCCAAACAACTGTGTACAGACAATATAAAGATAGGACAAATTGAAAATAATCTCAGAGAAAGACTCCCTCCAAGGTAAAACCTTAACTGAGAGTCAGGAAACCAGGAGTAAGGAGATGGAGTGTCCTGCTGGCAGAAAGACCGCCAGGAAGCCAGTGGCATGAAATTGTAGAGAATATAGAAGGGAGTCAAATGTAAAGCCTGGAAAGATAGGAAGAGGCCAGATTAGGAAGAGCTTTAAATGCCAAACAGAAGATTTTCTATTTCTATTCTTGTTCATTTAATTATACAGATGAAAGGAAAATTAGATTCAGGCTCTCCCTCTCTTTTCATCCTAGTCTGGAGATTAAGAGCTAATCTCAACTGGGAAATTTTGTATTCTCCCAAACACTTTCAGCCTCTTTAGATAATGGGTTTTGCATAGCTCAGGCCTTCCACTGAAAATCTCTAGAGGTTTCCTTTCCGTCCCGATTTCCTTAGTGCTTATAGCCAGGTGGTGTATGAGCTTTTATCACTGAAGGAAGGATTTGTCCTGCCTCAGCAGAGGTCTTCCCTGAACTCTCTTTTCATCCCTCTGCAGAAGTACTTATGAATCGATGAGTGTGTTTGCTTCTTCTACCTTCTAGTTATGAATTAATGAATATGTCTGGTGCTTCTAGCTCTCCTTTCAGTCCCTTCCAGGCTACACTGTAAGCCTGTAAATCAGAAGCAGATAGAGGACTCATCATGGAGGGCAGGGATATACTTGAGTACAGCTCCCACTCTCGGGCAGACTCTGGAGCCCTGCCACCCCACGGGGTACCTCCTTCCTTGCTTCTATCCCCTCGCCTACATGGACAGAAGACAGGGAGATGATATTCCTCCTACACTCTTTCCCCTTTCAAAAACCAGCTAAAGAAAGTGACCAAACCTTTAGTAAATAAATAAAATGTATTGAACATTTGTACAGAGAGGCATCCTTGCATGGATTACAGAGAGCTCACTTGGGGTTCCTGTCACATACTAGCTGAGTACCCTGGGCAATCCATTTAACTTTTTGGTGCTCTAGGCTACTCCCACCAGACTTAAGTTTCAGAGAAGGTCCCAGACTACATTGGTAAAGGACGATTCTTCCCTGAGAGTCTCTATTTACAGCCCTACTTCTACAGAGCACTGTGGAGAAGGGGCTACAAAAGATACAGCCTCTTCCTTCAATGTAGCTTTCAGCTCTAGCTGCGATGATGCCAATGAGGGCTGTGATGACGCTGAGGGAGCAGAGTTGGTCCAAGAATGGCCCTGAAATATAGCAGGCATCCAGTACAGCTGACCCTCTCACACTCACCTTATTGTATACTGACCAGAGACCCTTTGAAAAGGGGTGAGATTTGTTAAATGCTATTGGCAGAGCCCATCACTCACTTGCCCTTGCTGTAAGACCTGCCTCTGTAAAGGGATATAGCAAAGACAATTAAGCACTTGCTAGGGTACAAATGCCATCTGACCTCACTTCCAGGAAGGATGGAGGCCCCTTGCCAGCCTTGCCCTGGTTTAAGATTTATAGGACCCAGAACTGAATTTCTCCTGTTGATTGTTCTTGGGGAAGGCATGATTAAATTAGTTCATTAAAGGAGGACTTTAAAAGAGATGATCAGAAAGGTCTGGGCCATGCCTCCTTGGGCATAGAATCTTATCAGATTATAGTCTTTTTTCCCCAATGAAGCCCAGATCCAGAAGGCAGAGCATGATATCCCCAACTATACAGGACAGAAACAAATAATATAACTGGACATGTGGTGATTTGTATATACTTAACCGAATGCATTGCAATCATCCTCTCCCTTGCTTATCACTGAGTATTTCTATTGTTCATATGTCCTTCTCCTTCTCCATCTCAAAAACTACCATCCAGTCTCCATATGTAATTTAATCCATTGCCATGGGACAGAGTTGGTTAAAGGGCCATCAAAACCCAGCCTAGCATTTTTTGTACCACTCTTCTGCTAAGTTATCATTACTGTGTCCTGGGATCTCTGGAAAAGGAGAATGTCCAAATCCAAAATAAAGATCATGTGTAATGTTTGAGGGACTGGAATAAAATGGCTTACAACTTGAAGAACTCCAAAGAGTGTATGGCTACAGCTTTACTGGGGTAGGGGGAGGACTGGGGGGGAGAGGTGGAAGAGATGAGTGGGAAGGCTTCCCATTAGCGTTATTTGCTACTATTAGATCAACCAAACTGATTTTTCCTGATGTCCTCCTGAGTTGGCACTGCATTCGTAGAAGATGTCTAAATCTTTGTCTAGTACCAATTCATTTTTACAGTGAATAAGACCATAGAAAACCTGTGATTTCCATTTCTAAACTCCATCCCCCTGAGTTAACACTAATAATTTCATCCTCCTGAGCAAGATGCCAATTTCTTTACTGGGTATGATAGAGACAAATAGGTATTAGCCAATCCACTCTACCTGTGACCTACATGAAAGAAGTAGGGATCTTGAATTGTCTGGCTCCCACAAATTTAAGGGTGTTGAGTCCATGTGCCCTTCTAAAAGAATTCCTTTGGATGAGGTGGGGCAGTACAATATACTCTTGAACTTGGAGTCAGGAAGACCTAGGTTCAAGGTCTGCCTCTGATATTTAGCTAGCTATGTGATCAGGGGCAAATCATTTCCTTTCCCTGAACTTCATATTTTTCATCTGTAAAATGGGTGTGATAATACCCAAAAATACCTCCTACACAGGCTTGTTGTGAGGTGGAAAGGAAATAATGAGTGCAACATTTAAAGCAGTATATAAATGGCAGTTAAGACTGTCTAGTCTGTGAGTGAGTTCCCTTACACCACTCATCTTCACCAAAGAGCTGCTTGCTCAGATCTCTCCCTTTTCCAGGGCTGATAACCAATGCTAGCCCAAATATTTCATGCCAGTAATAAGATCTAGAGAGGCTTCTCTATATAATCTGCATTTGGGCATCTCCACAGAACTTGGTAAATAGGAAACCCCTAAAATCCATCTCAGTCTTCTTATACTGTTAGTTCAGTAAGAAAGGAATTTGGAGGAACCTTGGAGAACCTACATCTTCAAATCCTATCCAAGGCTTCTATTAGTGAAATACCCAAGAAACAATTCAGTTGTTTTTCCACAGCTAATTTCACTGTTATCATTACATATCTGACTATGACCAACTATAAAGAAGTCCATTTTTTTCTTGGTAGATCAGTTATGGCCGGTCTATACTGAACCAATATGGCAGTTTCTAAAATCCCTCATTTAGCTCTATTGTCTTTAGAGTCAAAGGACTTGGTCATTGATGCTTATAGTCACCAAAACTTATATGAAGCTCCATCTTCCTCTAGTAGGAAAGGAGATTTTTTTTGTTAAAGTCAAAAGAATCAAGGTATGGTAGCAGGAAGCTGAGGCAGGTGGATCACTTAAGTTCAGGAATTCTGGGTTGTATAAGAGCTAAAGAGAGTCAGGTGTCCACACTAATGAACATCTGAAGGCAGGGAGGGACACCAAGTTGCCTAAGGAAGAATGAAGTGACCCAAGTCCAAAAGAGAGCAGGTTAAAAAGTTTCCAAGCCAATCTGCAATTAAATCAAGACTGAAGGGGGACTGCATTTCCACCTTGGGGAAGATAGAGAGACTCAGTCTCTAAAATGAATGAATGGGGGCAGCTAGGTAGACACTTCCTACCTGTGTGACCCTGGGCAAGTTACTTAACCCCAATTGCCTAGCTTTTACTGATCCTCTGCCTTGAGACCAATACACTGTACTGATTCTAAGATGGAAAGTAAGAGTTAAAAAATGAACCAATAAGTGAATAAAGAAACAAACAAATAATCAAAAGGGCAAATAAACAAATGAATATATATATGTATATATATATATGTATATATATATATATACAAATGAATGAAATAAAGGCAAAAGAATTAAACTAATAGGTATAGAAAGCTACAAGCTCAGGGTCTCAGTTTTTGTGAGGTGATATCACACTTCTAATGAATCACCAGACCTTCTGTTTCAGAAACAGAGGGTCACCTTTGATCTAATAAAAAATAGAGTTTTTAAAGACACAATAATAAGAAAAGGTTAAAGAAGTTGTCTTGTAACAAAAATAATCAAGTAATCTGAGATAGAAACAACTCTTATAATACCTAATTGTCCAATTTCTGCAGGAGAAATATCTCCACCAAAATTCTTAGCATTTCTGTTGTCACTAGATTGGTAAAGAGTTGTAAGTGTGTACATGTGTATGTGTAAGAGACACAGGGAAAGAAAGAAAGAGAAAGGGAGACAGGAAGAGAAAGAGACAGAGATAGAGGAAGAGGAAGACGAAGAAGAAGAGGAAGAGGGAGAGAGAGAGAACTAGATACCTGGATTCTTGCTCTACTGAATTCTAAGGAGTGGTAAATTCAGATAAAAATTCCATTACAACAAAAATCTCTACATAGCAGAAAAGTTTCCAAGTCTTCTAAGTCTCTACCACTGGCCTACTTATTTCAAACAATTTTCTCTACAACCAAATGAAAATGTTAATAATAACCATAACTAACCTTTCCAGAACATTGTAAAATGTATAAAACTTTCCTCATAACAAAGACAAGAATTAGAGCAGGCTCTTGGAGTCTGTTGTACTTGGACTGCACCTAGAATTTCAACACTTTTGAGCTAGATGGAGCTTCAGAGATGATTCCTATCCAGTCTGATCATGATAAGGACACAGACAGAGAGAAGTTAAATGATCACACAGCTAGTTGGTGACAGAAATGAGGCAAATCCAGATATTTAATTTAATGGTCCAAAACCCCAGATTCCCACAAGATTTTCATGAAAGAAATCTATTCCCTGTACCTAATTCATTTAGATGAGTATCAAGGAAGGTGATGATAAATGTTTAATAACCAGCTCTCTGGGGAAAAACAGTATATTTAAATTTAATTTTCAATTTAATCTGCATTATTCATATTTGATTCTTTGACATTTGACATTTCATTTGACATATATGTAGATGTGGGTACTTCCTCCAATACATCCTACCCGACTTGACTCTTTTCTCCATCCTTCTGAATATCCTTCAAGAAGTACTACCCAAGGCACCGGGGTACATAATACCAAAAAAAAAAATTAGGTATCAACTATTCTTACTGAGACAAAGATCATTCCACTTCCTTATGGAAGTGGGCCTCAGGGATACCTTGAAGGTAGAGAAGAAGGAGGAGGAGGAGGAGGAAGGAGGAGGAAGGAAGAGTGGGATGGAGAAGAAGGATGAAGGAGGAGAAAGAAGAAGAAGAAGAAGGAAGATACCTTGTGGCCTCAGACATTTCATAGCTTTGTGATCATGGGCAAGTCACTTAATACTTAGTACCAATTCTAAAACAGAAGGAAAGTGTATAAAAAAGGAGAAGAAGCTTTGAATATACTCCAGCACTTGTCCTTAGATTTTTCTAACTAAATGCATGAAAGTGATGACTTTGGATGAAGTCTGGAAGAAGGAATAGCCTTGTACTTGGCCACAGAGAAGTAGGTGAAATTTTAGGAGAAGAAGGTGAAATTATAGAGAACAGATTTCAGTTTGCAGGCTTTCTAATCAAGAAAAATGGGTCTGAATGAGAATCTTCATGGGTCCTCATTCACTAGGGCTCTTCAGGCAAAGGCTGGATGGCCCCTGCCATATGTTATAGAGGTAGTTGTTATTCTGCTACGGGTTGGACTCAATGACCTTTAAAGTCCCTACCATCTTTGTGGTAATGGAACCATATAGGCATCTCAGTGTGTTGTCTACTGAACTGATCTTGAGCGAAATGCCTCCTGACACTACTTCTAGGGTGATTTAGCAGCAAAAATGTATATCCAAGAAGTTCAATGAATTAGCTTTCAGTGGTTATATTTCAGCTTGATGGGGCCACTATGAAACCAAATATATTTACCATGGAGCTATGATCATGTGACTCATTTCTGATTTGGTGATAACATTATCCCAGAGATATTGATACCCCAAACCCAAGGCTATTAGGTATGCCATTGAAAGTGACATTACTAGGAACCAATATGGTAGATTAAAAGCAATTTAGCTGAACTCTCTCAACATTCCCCACCAAACAATTTTAAAATAATGCTTCAAATCAAATTCTGAAGTGGCTGAGCCAAGAAAAGGTCAGTGTGAGACATTTTTCAAGCCTAATAAAATTTAGGAGGTCAACAGAAATTTGTAAGTGGAAGCCTAAGAGCCCACATGTTTGATGGCAACAATAATAGTTATAGCAGCAGCAACAGCTTTAGGAACTTTCAGCTCAGAAGTGATAAGGGGATTGAACAATTAGTCAGAAAGAGATGAAAGAAGACCCTTTGCAGACACTGGATATGGTAGGCACTGATTGGTAACTCTATGGCCCATATGCAGTTATGAAGACCATCATCATAGTTCCAAGGCAAAGAGAATATTAATGCTTGTGGCTCCAGGGGACCAGGTACTCTTCCTGGGAAAAGATCAGATTGCAGAGCAGGATAGCAGTGACATTGTGTCTCCTAGGATCATATCACCTTGGATGCACCAAAAACTTTTAAACTCCCCACAGCTAGCTCTGAAAACAGTAGTATGAAAAAACCTGAAGCTCATCATTAGGTGAGCAGAACCCAACTTTGACATCAAGTTTAAAAGAAAAAAAAGTCTGGAAAAATGACCAAATAACAAAACAAGAATTTGGCCATAACAAGCCACTAGGGTGACAGGGAAGACTAAGGCATAAACTAAGAAAAGAAAAATAATGTGAAAATAACAACAAACAAAGCCTCAAAGAAAAAATTTAATTGCTCCCAGGCCCAACAAGCTTTCCTGAAAGAGCTTCAAAAACAAGATGAGTGGTAAGGAAAAAATGGGGAAAGAAATGACAGGGATACAAAAACAAAATCATGAAAAAAATTAGGGACAGCCAGGTGGCTCAGTGGCTCCAGTCCTGGAGATGGAATGTCCTGGGTTCAAAACTGACCTCAGACAAAATTAGATGAAAATCTAGAAGGCTGACCCTCAGAAAGTCACTTGATCCCAATTACCTAGCCATTATTGCTCTTCTACCTTGGAACTGACACTTAGTATTAACTCTAAATCAGAAAGCAAGAGTTAAAAAAAAGTAAAGAGAATTAAAGCTTGATAAAATACACTTAAAAATGCTGAAGAACATACTTTAAAAAAACAGTATTGGCTTAATGGTAAAAGAAGCGTAAAAAATCACTTTGAATAATAACTTTTTAAAAAGCAGAATTGACCAAATAGAAAAGGAGGTACAAAATCTCACTGAAGAAAATAATTTCTTAAAACTTGGAGTTGGTCAAATAGAAGGTAAAGACTTTATGAAACATCAAGAAACAATAAAATAAAGTCAAAACAATAAAAAAATGGAATCAAATGTAAACTACTTCATCAGAAAAAAAAAACAACTGACTTGGAGAATAGCTCAAAAAGAGATAATTTACATATTATTGAACTATCTGAAGGCCACAACCAAAAATTCAGCCTAGTTATCATATTTTAAGAAACTATCAAGGAAAACTGCCTCAATATCTTAGATCCAGAGGGTAAAATATAAATTGAAAGAATTCATCTATCACCTCCTAAAAGAGATCTCAAAATAAAAACTCCTAGGAATATTGTAGCCAAATTCAATGCCTCCCAGGTCAGAGAGAAAATACTTCAAGCAGCCAGAAAGAAACAATTCAAATATTGTGGCATCACAGTCAGGATCACACAACATTTAGTGGCTTCCATGTTAAAGGAGTGGAAGGCTTAGAATATGATATCGCAATAGGCAAAGAAGCTAGGATTACAACCAAGAATAAACTACCCAATAAAACTAAGATAATAACTTCCAGAAGGAAATGCATATTTAATGAAATAGAGGACTTTTAAGTATTCCTCATGAAAAGACCAGAGCTGAATAGAAATTTTGACATTCAAATACAAGATTCAAAAGTAGCATAAAGCTTTCAATAAAATTAAATCCTATATGGGAATATGATATATGTAACTCCTAAGTACTTTGTCATCATTAGAGCAATTAAAAGGAGTTTACATAAGAGGGAATGAATATAAGTTGATTATGTTGGAATGAAGTAAAAAAATGAAGGACTGAGAAAGAGGGAAGTACTGGGAGAAGTGGAAAGGTACAAGTAGAATGGAGAAAAAATTTTAACATAAAAAGCATACAAAGAATAGCTTTAGAAGTTGAGATGGAAAAGAGGGGAGCTTGAAGCTCACTCTCATTGGAAATGGTCCAAAGAGAGAAGACTGTGTGCACACTTAGTTTTGTATAGAAATGTCTCCTACTCAAAAAGGGATGCTCGCCAACTGAGGAATAGTTGAACAAATTGCGGCATGCAATTGTGATGAAGTATTACTGTGCTATGAAAAATAATGAGGGGGGTAATTTCAGAAAAAGATGGCAAAGGAAGCAGCTAAGTGCCTCAGTGGATTGAGAGTCAGGCACAGAAACAGAAAGAACCAATACACAGTACTAATTCTGAGACAGAAGGTAAAGGTTTGAAAGAAAAAAAGAAAGAAAAACAGGCAAGATCTTTATGAACTGCTAAAAGTAAAATGAGAAGATCCTAGAGATCTTTGTGCATAGTAATAGCCATTTTGTAATGATAATCAACTGTGAAAAACTTGATTAATCTCATCAATACATTGATTCAAGATAATTCCAAAAGACTTATGATGAAAAAATGCTCTCTACCTCCAGAGATAGAATTGATGACCTCTGAGTGCAAGTTGAAGCATCATTTTCTCATTTTTACTATCTGTCTTTTTACAAAAATATGGCTAATATGAAAATATGTTTTTCATGAATTCACACATATAATTGATATCATATTGCTTGCCTTCTTAATGAGCAGAGGAAAAGAGATAGGGAGAGGAGAGAATTTGGAAGAGGAGAGATTTTGGAAATCAAAATTTAAAAAGAAAATAATGCTTAGCATAATTAAGTAACAAATTAAAAATATATACTCTTAAAAAAGAAAGTGGCATTCATTTTACAAGGCTTCTTAGAAATGAATTTTGAGTGAGGACTAAAAAGTAGTGCTGAAAATAGATGGGTAGAGAAGGAGAGGCAGAAACAAGCAAAATGTAAATCAAAGTCTTTTGGGATCTGAGCCTGCCTAGAGAGAAGAAGCTACTGGAGAGCAGTAAGAGATGATACTAAATAGTTACTGTGGGGAAGTTGAAGAAAAACCTTAAGTATCTGGTTGAGTTCAAATTTGCTCTGATAGATGACAAAGAAACACAAGGTTAATGGAATCATAGATCTAGAAGGGAAAAAGGTCCTCAGAGGCTATCTGGTTCAGCCCTCTCATTTTACCTTTGAGAAAACTGAGGACCTGGAAGGTTAAATAGTTAAGTTCAACATGGGTAGTAAGCATCAGTTATCTCTGATGGATTTGAACCCAGTTCTCTGAAGAGGCTTCAGTGGGCATAGCCCCCTGGAATTGAGTCAATTCTGCTTTTCAAACCCAGATCTATGGATTACTTTTTAAATGTGATTTCTGGGCCTTAATTTCTTTATCTATAAAATGGAAGGGTTAGATGAGATGATCTTGAAGGATCTTTCTGCATCTATTATCCTAAAGAACTGAGTAAAATTTATAGAAATAAGAGTCATTCCTCAATTGAAAAATGATCAAAGGATATAAACCGGCAGAAGAAATCAAAGCTATCTTAAGTCACATGAAAAAAATGTCTGCATCTATTATCCTACAGTCCTTAAATAATAGCAGAGAATATGGAGGAGGGTATTTTGGTAGTCTAAGAGGGAATAGATTGTCACTTAAACTAAGATTGCTGGTGAAGATGGAGAGGAAGTGTTCAATTTAAAAGCCACTGAAAACAACAGCTATATAATGAGGCTGTGCATAAGAGAGGGGCAACATTTAAGCCTCCTTCTCCCTGACCTAGTTTATTTAGTGCCTTATTCTATGTGGATCTTCAGGGAGGAGGCATTTAGGAGAAATGTCCTGATTGTGTCCATGGTGTGAGCTACTCCTGTGGGAAATCTGGTGGCAGCTGAATACTCACTCGCTAGAGCAGTCAATCTCCTGCCAACAGGTTGAAGAACCAGAGGCCTCACTGAAAGCATCAGACGCTGCTGTTCACTCTTACATTATGAATATTTATTTTTCTTCTTAAAAATGTACAAAAAATAAAATAACTGTATTTTTAGTTTATAGATTCCCCCTCTCCCATTTACAAAACTATTAAGTTACATAGACTATTGGTGTGTTTTGTTTTATTTTTTTTTTAACATGAAAGCAAATTGTACACAATGCTTCTTTTGCTTGCCATGAAGAAAGGGCCTTTCACAGAATTTGGCACAAACCCTCCTGTTTCTATTGAGCTTAAGAAAATTTAAATAAGGAGAAGAATTTAAACATTCCACCCATTTCTATCCATGTCCCGCATCTCTGCAGAGGCTAGTATGAATGTACAGGTGCCACCTGGGGGATGGCTCTAGAGGAGAAATCGGATGGCATTTCCCCAACAGCTCCATTTCCAAACCAGCCATGGCGTAGGTTTAAACAGCTTAGCGTAAACAAGTAAAAAACTTAGTGTCTGTTGGAAAGTGACGGATAAGACAGGAAGAAAGGTCAAGTTCTTCTGTGTATCTGGAGTGCTTTTTGCCCGTAATTTTTTTGACACTGGGTGATTTATCAAGCACTGCTAATGTGCTCAGTAAAAAGCATATCAAAGCTAGTTCATGAGCTTTCCCTTCAGAGAAGGAAGTAGCAGAGAGGCCAGGGCACAGTGAAGCGGGATGGGGATGCAGGGAGGAGACAGGATGGGATACTGATGGCTTCCTCTAAGATGCCACAATTCCTAAGGAAGGTGATGGAACAAGCTTGTGGGTCCATTCAAAACCTCCGAAGAGACACTGGTCACTCTTTCTTTGGGAAACAAGTTATACAAATGTTTATCCAAGAATAGTTACCGTAGCATTCTGAGCCACATCTCACAAACAGGAAACCATCATTGAAGCTTGCTAATGATTGTACTGGCACTAGAAGATGGCATTTTAGGAATGCCAAAGCTGGCTAGTCAATGTCTTTGTCATAGAATGGGAAGGATGAGTAGCAGGCAAATACTATTTATCCTTCAAAAAACTAACCACTAAAGTGCCTGGAATATCTCAAACAAAGCTACCACTTCCAGGAGTTTGGGACCCATGCCTTAATGTAGGCAGCTGAGTTTAATGCTCTCAAGGAGCTTGCAAAGTAAAATCACATCTTTTTTGTTGTTTTTTATTTTTTTTCAGCAATAGGGTTAGAAGTAGTCAGGTAAAACCCATGAGCATCTTGATGAGATGGACCAGGTGGGGCATCAGTCAGCTCCATATGTTAAGAGTGAGAACTAAGTCTCTCTGGGGGGAAAAAGGGATGAGATTTGACCTGCTGTATGAATGAATCTATCTAGGATATAGTGGTATGTTTGAACAAAGGGTTTTTTCCTGTCCCTGGATAACCTCAGAGAAAGGATAACACGTTTGCCAGGGAATCACAGAAAAGTGAGTTTCCACCTTATCTTCCTCACTCCTCACTCCCCATTATTAGTCACAATTTGTGCTTTTTTTATATATATAGTCTTCCCTAATAAGAGAGAGGAAGTGAGTTGGACTGTGAAATTCTCTAACTGGAAAAACATAGGTGGGAGCAGAAGACAAGCCAGAGAGGGTCTGGGTGCAGATTTGGGGCAGCAACACGGAGGGGGAAGTTCTGGTTCATTGCGCTGGTTTTCAATGCCCACCACTAGCGCTTGAAATCCAGGGTGCCTTCCATTGAAGACCTCAAAGTGCTTTGTATATGTTATCCAGTAGTAAGGTATCATATTCTAGACACAAGGAAACTGAGGCAGGGGGAAGACTAAGAGATCGGCCAAAGTCCACAGTAGGGACACAAACCCCACTCTTCTCAAAGCTCTGGCCTTTCTGGCCAATCACAGAGAGCACATTCATGGAAACATGTGATTAGATTCACTTGCTGTTTTAAGAGACTATCTACCAAATAGATAATTCTGTTCCTCTTCATTTCCCAGGAGCTCTCTCTCCAGGCCACATCATTGTTTTTGGAAGGATCTCTCAAAGGAAAAGTGTGCAGCTCTAGAGGCAAATAGGACCCTTTATACTTTCCTATTCTTTCTTAGCATCTGATGCCAATGGGAGGGGACAGAGTCAAATCTAACCTCTGCAAGTGCCTATATTTGACTATGTCCAGTCACATCTAAGAGTTCATTACTATGGCCAGGTCCCAGGAGTAAGGACTCCTGAACAATACCAAAAACAGGGCTAACATAAATGATAAACCAACCGTGGAGGCACAGGGAATGCCATGCCACATCCATGGTCCAAATCCTGCAATGACTCGATGGACCAAAGGGTTCGTACTGAGAGGGACCCCCAAATGCTCACAGGGTTTCTGGTATCGGCACACTGGAAAGGGACAAAGAACCCCTTTGATTTTTCTTGAGAGAAAACCAATAGTAAGGGGGCATGAAAGAGCATAATCAAGAGATGCATGCAACAGGTCCAATGAGAGGGAACACAGTAATGGAGGGGGAAGGGGAACTCCCTGAGGGCAGGGAAAGAGACCCAGGGGAGGGGCTGCTTCGAGACTAGCTCCATCCACTGGCAGCAACTTCTTGGGCTCACAGCCCAGGAATACTACCCAACTTCAGGCCATGTCTGCTGCCCAGCACCGTCCCTGGGTGAGGGGCAGAGCAAAAGTTCTTAAAGAAAGGAGAATCTCAGGGCATGCATCCCACCCCCCAAATACAGTGGCAGTAAACATGCCCACATACAGTAGGTAAAATATATTATTGAAATATTATAAACATTATGTACAGACGCTAAACAGCCATACTTCTCAGGTCACTTACAAATTACATGGTAGCTGAACATCTTTCTGTACAAGTCCCCGTGAGCCACTTGCTGGGAGCTTCCAGAGGTATTTGACAAGACTGCCTTCCCCAGGGCAATGAAAGGGGTTTTCTGACTGGTGAATGGGACTGTTGGACTCTTTGTGCCACCTGGGTTAACTCTACTACGGAGTAGCCCACTTTGTCCAGCCACATAGTGGGGAAAGGGGAATAACTAAAACGTTCCAGCTTCCCCCAGCTGAACCAATCAGATGCTTTTCCCTCAGTGGGGAAGGCCCTAGACTGTCTCATCCTGAGGATGGATCACTCCATAGCCAGAAGCAACCTATGGAGTCCAGGCCACCAGCTGGCCCTGGAGAGCGATGGGCAATAAATAAGGAGCCAAGAGCCTGGAGGTACCTTCCCAGCTGGGGATCGATCAGAAAACCAGGCTTCCCTCAGCTCTGCCCCAGTGACCTGATTAATGAGCCATAGGCTCCATGACACTAAAAAGGGCATTTTTTTTCCTTTGTTTCCCCTCCCCAAAGCAGTCTTGTAACAGCATTTCTCAGATGGGTGACATGGGTCTGCAGGGTTCTTAGGAGTGGGGTAGGGCTTGCTTTTCTCTGGGGATGAAATGAAGTGACGGTTCCTGCAGAGGGGACTTGCAGGGTCAGTCAGATTTCCATCAGAGTGATCTTGAAGCCGTCCACCATGCTCTCCATGTTAAGGATGAAAGTGTCCTCATTGGAGTAGTGCTCAATGATGTTATCATCCATATTCACCAAGATACTGGAGAAAAGAGGGAGAGAATGGCAACTATGAAAGAATCCAAGAACTTGGCACAAGGGAGGAACTGTGACTGGTCCTTTTATTTGCAACCAGATTTCAAGAGATGCATAATTATTTCTTAATACCTTGGTTCTATACCCTGGGCTCTAAGAGAGGAAACATCCTTTCTTCGTGTTCACAATGTCTCCTAGAGAGACACTATCAAAGCTGGGAAGCCTTAGTACAATCTGTCTCTTCTCTTAAGTTAGGGGTTCTTAGTTTGGAATCTGGAAACTCATTTAAAAAATATATTGATGACTTATTTCAATATAATTGCTTTCCTTTGTTTTCTATTTTACATATTTAAAAATATTATATTAAAAAATGTCCACAGACTTCCCTAGATGGTCATAGGGGTTAATGAACCAGGAAGACCTTATTTCAAATGTCACCTCAATCACAAACTAATTGTGTGACTTTGAACAAGTTGCTTAACCTCTGCTTGCCTCAGTTTCCCCAATTGTGACATGGAGTCAATAATAGATAGCACTTAAATTCCAGGGTTATTGAGAGGATAAAATAAGAGACTCTCTAAAGCACTTAGCACAATGCCTAGTTCATACAGGCCCTACATAAATGTTAAGTATGGTGATGATGTCACAAAAAATTTAGAATTCCTATTCTAAAAATCATAATAAATTTTTTCTTTTTCCTTTCTTTCTTCCTTCCTTCCTTTCTTTCTTCCTTCCTTCTTTACTTTGTTCCTTCTTTTCCCCTTTCCTCCCTCCTTTCATTTCTTCTTTCTTTCCTTCCTTCCTTCCTTCCTTCCTTCCTTCTTTCCTCCTTCCCCAATTCCCTTCCTCCCTCTCAAAAGAAGGCTCCCAGGAGCAAAGTTTGGGAGACACTGAGATATACCCTCCCACCCAGAAATATTCTACAGATTATTATATTTTCAGTGCAAGCAATTACACCTTGAAAATCAGCAAACACTACAAATCAGGCTTGATTTATTATTTTTTTGGATTGTCTAGATTAAAGAAAGTGATGGGGAAAAGTTATTGTTAATATGGACTAAATTTAAATGTGTTTCCTGTGTATTTGGAGAACTACTTGTTAAACATTTACCAGAATACCCATGCTCCCTCCTGACCAAATGTCCCAGACTTTCTCTTGATCTTATCTACAAACTCCTCACAAATAGAGCCTATGGTATAGCTCCCAACCCTTTCCTATTTTACCATCCAAGCCTACTGCAATCTCTTTTCTCATCATGCCTTAAGAGCTCATCATTAGCAAGAGTACTCTCCTCTTTGGAGGGATTTTCACAACACATCTCTGACCCATTTTCCCCCAAATGGACACTACTTTATTGACCATCAACAACCCAGAATGAAACCACCAACCTGGTAGCCAAACACAAGGGAGACAACTACTACCATTGCAAATGGAAAGAAAAAATAATACTGAGCACTGTTGGACAACAGATTTACTTAGAAAAGATACATATATTCATAGGGTCATAGATTTAGAGCGAAAAAGGGCCTTTGTGGCCATTAAATCTAAGTCCATATTTTTATTGCTGAGAGAACCGAGGCACACAGTGGTCAAGTGATTTGCCCAGAGTCATTCAGCTAGTAAGTGTCAGAAGCAGAATTTGAACTTAGATCTGGCTGACACCAAGTTCAATGCCCTAAGCATTCTATTTGGTTCATATGGATTCAGGAATGTGTGCGAATATGTATGTGTTAAGGGGTTGTATGGGTGTATGGGTGCGTGTGTGTGTGTGTGTGTGTGTGTGTGTGTGTGTGTGTGGTCTTTATTTGGCTGGTGGCAGGGACAGATTTTATGAAAAAGAATTGCTTTTTTTTCCTTACCCTTTTTTGCTCTTCTTATAAAGTTTTGCAATCTTCTCCACCGGCAACCCATATTTCTCAGATATCTGCAAACACCAACAAAGGACAGAAAGATAAGTAAGTAGGGAAGTGACTGCAGTCTGACATAAGGCAGTAGAGTTAAGACTTTTTGACTTCCTTCCATTGGGAGTCCTACTTAGGTGTTAACATGCTTCATTAATGAGATATTCTCAATCAGCCCCATAGCATGCTGTTTGGTCCTTAGTCCAGAGAAAGTGAAAAATTTAAATCACTCAACTCAAGTCTCTAGGGAGCAAAGCCCCACAGCTTTTCCTCAGTGCATATTTCCAAGGACTGAACTTTTGACTCATTTTATGAAAGAGAGAAGTCAAAAACTTTGAGTGTCGGGTTTCCGGGTTAAGATGGCGGCAGAGTAAGAAGCAGCTCTTAACCTCTCCTGACCAAAACACACAAAACTCCTCAAGGGAACATAAAAACAAGTCCAGACGAATGGAGGAACCCCACAACAGGGCACAGCATGGAAGGTACGTGGAATCGAGGCATTTCCATGCTATAAAGGGGTGAAACAGCTCTCACTAAATCACAGGCTGAGCAACCACCCCACCCCCAACCCCTCCACACACAACACCTATGCCGAAGCCAGCTAAAAAGAAATAGAGCAAGTTTGGGGCACCCATCGAGTCATTGGCAGCTGCGGGGCCTGTTCCTGAGAGCAGCAAGATTTAGGACCCCAAAAAGCTAAAGAAAACACACAAACTCTGAGCGCGGGAGCAGAACTCAGACTCAGAGCGCAGGCGCGGGCAGAGGCGTGGGTGGAGGCAGACACAGCCAGGAGCTAAAGCTCTGAAACCCTGAGTGGGGAACCAGTGCAGACGGGTATACGACTGTGGAAGCAGCGCCCTGAGACTTGTAAAGAAACCTCCAGCAGAGGATCAAGCAAGGGGGTCTACCAGGGGGCTTGACCTTGGAAAAAACCAGAACTCAGACCTCAGGAGCCAAAAGACAGCGGACAGACCCTGAGCGCAAGGATAAACCTGAGAAGCTGCTGGGCTAATGATGGCTACCCAGTCTCAGGAAGTTCAGAAGAGAAAAATTAACAATAAGAAAAAGAAGTCTTTAACACTCAACAACTTTTACACAGAGAAAATCCAGACAACCGAGCAAACAGAGGAGGAGAACAAACAAGCATCTGGACCATCCTCAAATAAGGAAAACTCCTCACAAGCTATTGAAGAGCTCAAAACTGAGATTCTGAGGAAAATGGAAGAGATCTGGCAAGAAAATAACTGTTTAAAAGGTAGAACCTTGCAAATGGAAAGTGAGGCTCAGAAACCAAATGAACTGATAAGCAAATTGAACACCAGAAATGATCAGATTGAAAAGGAATACCAGAAGATTATGGCTGAAAACCAGAAGATTATAGCCGAAAACCAGAAGATTACAGCCGAAAACCAAAAGATCATAGCCGAAAACCAAAAGATCATAGCCAAAAACCAATCCCTAAAGGCTAGAATTGAGCAATTAGAAGCTAATGATCTCTCAAGACAACAAGAACAAATAAAACAAAGTCAAAAGACTGAAAAAATAGAAGGAAACATGAAATATCTCAATGAGAGAGTGACAAACCAAGAAAACTGGTCTAGAAGAGACAATTTGAGAATAATTGGTCTTCCAGATAAACCAGAAATTAATAGAAACCTGGACTCCATACTAACAGAAATAATTCAGCAAAATTGCCCTGAAGTCCTACAACAAGAGGGCGATACAGACATTGAAAGGATTCATAGAACACCTGCAACATTCGATCCAGATAAAAAAACACCCAGAAACATCATTGCCAAATTCAAGAGTTTCCAAGCAAAAGAAAAAATCTTACAAGAAGCCAGAAAGAAACAATTCAAATATCAAGGAGCACCAATCAGGATCACACAGGATCTGGCAGCCCCACGCTAAAAGATCGCAAGGCTTGGAATAC
>NC_058130.1:641722351-641736041 GCF_016433145.1 Gracilinanus agilis | reverse complement strand
GAAGGAAGGAAGGAAGGAAAGAAGAGAGAGAGGGAGGGAGAAAGAGAAGAAGGGATAAGAAAGAAAGGAGGAAGGAGCATTTTAAGTATATTGGACCAAGAAGTGCTAGAGGATACAAACAGAAAAATCTAGATAGTCCCTGTCTTCAAGGAATTCACACTATAATCAGGATAAAAAACACATATAAGAAAGTTCAATTATAGTGCAGATGAAAAAGCCTGTAAGTCCTCATGGTGAAGTGGTGGGGCGTATAGCAAGATCTAAAGACATTTGGTCTCATAACTAGTTCAAATAGCAGTGTCAGGTTGCTGCAAGGTGTAGAGGAAGGACATGATAAATCCTGCAGGACCTCAGAAGGCAGTGGCAGAACAAATAGCAAGAAACATCATAGGCCCATATATAGACAAGAAGATGAGAAGGAATGGATTGAGAAAGTATGTGCATTGATGAAGTCAGAAATCCATTCAAGAATTCCAATTTAAATAACAGTATTCACATTTTAAAATAAGAATACAATTTCAATATGTAAGAGAAGAATCTGACCTATGATCTAAGTCTAGGACAGTCACTAAGGCTACTTAGGGCCACTCTGTGCAATGCAGCTCCTCTCCCAACCATCACTCCCAGTATATATTATTCGGTTCTTTGTCTTTCAGTGCAGATATAATCAAATTAATAGTCTTTGTGAAAAGAATCAAATTATGGATAGCCCAGGTCAATGAATTCAAAACAAACACAAAATCTGAATTTGATGGTCAGTAGTTTCATGTGAATACTTTCCCAAACAAGGACTAGGCTCCCCCAGAGTGATGGCTCAAAGCATAGTTTAGCCTTTCTTGAAGCACCTTTTAATTACCCAGATACCCTCTGGATTTTCATCATGGGAATTCTGCTCATTCTTTCAACATTTCCACTCCCCGAAAGTTCATATTCAGAGACTTCAGGTTGTCAAAATTATCTTATGGTCTATTACTGAAACCGAGTTGATGCAAAATTCAGCTGAGAGTGCTATTTTGCTGTTTCGATATGGGACTCATATAAATTTCTAGCTCTTGGCCTACTTACAACCAATAATCATAAAAAAGCAACTGCTCAGGGGGACCCATATTTCTTCTTGGTTTGTCAGCAGATACTTAGTGTTCATGGCTATTTAGAGCCCCCTATGAAATCTCACAGGAGCTCTCCACTATCCTCAGAAGTCTGCAGTAAAAGCTTAAAAATCTCCATCAATTCTACAGATCTGATCCTGCTCTAAATTTCAACCTGAGCACAGCTTATAAAAAGAGATAAGAAAGGACAAAATCTTTTGGACAATGTCAATAATAATATCTTAAATGTTCTAATATAATTTAAATTTTAATGGAAATTATGAAGTAATTACTGATAAAGTAAATATTCATGAATTTATGTAATCCAATAAAAATAGTTACTGAATGGTTAGCATGGTGAAGTGGATAGAGGATCAGTTTTGGAATCAGGAATATCTGATATATATTGGCTATGTGGACCTTAAGCAAGACACTTAACTTTTCAGTGCCTCAGGCAACTGTCAGAGACTATAAGATGCATTGACATCAAGAGTTTCCTCGACAAGAGTTCCCTACATCTAGGAAATTATAGGTCTGGACAAAAACAACTCATTTTTCTATCTTATAGTCCAAGTGGACACCAAATGTCATGAAAAATCTGGATGTTGATAGGATTCTTAAAACATATAATGGAAAATGCATAGCACAATACCATGTCTACATTTATCATAGATTTAGAACTGTTGTCATTCAGTTGTTTTCAGTCATCTCTGACTCTTCATGACCTCATTTGGGGTTTTCTCCGCAAAGATACTAGAATGGTTAGCCATTTCTTTCTCCTCATTTTACAGAAGAGGAAACTGAGTTCAAAAAGGTTAGGTAACTTGCCCCGGTTCAGCCAGATAGTAAATGTCTCAGGCCAGATTAGAAATTAGGAAGATGAGTCTTCCTGAGTCCAGGCATGGCCCTCTGTCTATTGTGTCAACTACCTGCCCCTTAGAGCTTTTAGGAAAGGTGAGAGAACATCTAGTCCAACCCATTCATCTTATAGATTAAGAAAAGTAAGCCTGTGCAAATTCAAATGTAAATGAAGTGATTTAGGACCATAGATCTATGACTTCTGACCTTAAATGTCGTCTAGTCCAATCTCTTCATTTTCAAATCAAGCAACAAACATTATTAAGTTCTCTATATTTGTTCTGTCTAGACATATATCTGTCCACCTCCAGCTTCCATGACATGACTATTCAGGGTTTTATTCAGTTTGGGAAAAGGGACTAGTAATCCATTATATCCTTCTTTAATGAGTATAAAACACACTGATGCCAGCCTAAATTTATGTTGGAAACTTCTCTGAATGGAGTGGGCTTTACAGGCTAGCTCTAGTCAGTCCCTCTGCCTGGTTTCAGAGGTGGGACACTGATAGAGTGAGGAAATAATAGGGAACCTCTAAGAATCAAGTATTCTCTAGTATACATCATAGTGGTATTTACCAACAAAAAAAGTTATTAGATGGATATTTTGTTAATGATAAACCATTATTTTGAGCACTACCACGATTAAATAGGGATTAATAAGTAGAACCAAGAATACGAATTACTAAACATCGTCATGATTACTAAATAACAAAGTAAAGACAAAATTCAATTCATCACCTAGGGCTTGTGAGGTAGAGGTTTATTTTAATCAATATTTCTCTGTATTGATAAAAGCAATATAGTAAAAGAGAAAATATACTAGATTTAGACAGAGCCTCTGAGTTTGAATGCTGGTCCTGCCTGTTACTGTCCATGCTATCTTACATAAGTCAGCATGGTATCATAAAAATCAAGATGGTAGAGTAACAGGAAGAAATATAGAGTCTCTCTCAAATTCTTGCAAACATCTAGAAAATGCACCAGAACAAATCCTGCTAGGGAAAACCTAGATACAATCATAGTGAATCATTTTCCCAGACCAGGTCAGCATGGAGAGACAGACAGAGACAGGTCTATGGGCACTGGGGAGGGAGTTTGGGCAGGAATATGAGGCTATAGGAAACATTTCAACTCAGGGAGAGATTGTGCACCAGAGCAAAAGTAGGTCCCAGACCCATACCAGGACACCGTGACAGGAAGAGATGCCATCTTACAGCTTTAATAAATCATTCAATACCCAGTACCAAAGCACGAATCCAGGGTGAACTGAGGAAGGGACCTGAGCTTGCCAAGGGGAACATTCCAAGGTCAGGAATAATAATAACAGGCAAGGAGGAATCTCAGAAGCAAGTAGCAGAAGTGTGGCAGAGGAATATCCAGGGCAAGAATCCTATACTGTCAGACAGTCTACACTTCTGTCATTCTGAACTAGCAATTTAGACCTAAACTTGGGTCAGGAACTTGCAGAGCTCAGACCAAAGAGGAAGCAATCAAACTTTGCTCTGGATCATGTCCCTCTGGGAAAACTGAGAGCTTATAGGTCCTCAGGTTAAACTGTCTTTGGGCATCTGGAATAACATAATACTTAATACCCCAATGTAGCAGCAGCAGAACCAGCCCAGACCTTCCCTTAAGAAGAATAAAGGGCCCAACCCCAATATAATGTCTGAATTTAGGAAGTGAGCAAAAAATCAAAAGAATTGCATCATGAAAAGCTATTATAGTGACAGGGAAGCTCAAAAAATAAACCCAGAAGAAGAGAATGACTGCAAAATATCAACAAGCAAAGCTTTGAAGAAAAACACAGCTTGGGTTAGAAATTCAACTAAAATTCTTGGAAAAAATAAAGCAAGATTTTTAAAAGATTTACAAATGTTTTTTATAAGTGAAATGAGAACACTAGAAGAAAAAAAATCAGAAAAGACATGAAAGCCATGAGAAATAGAATTGGAAAGGAAATTAATAAGCTTACACCAGAGTTGTAAATAATTGCCCAAGCAATAAACTTCCTGAAAATTATACTGAAAAAAATTAGAAACCAATGATTCTGTGAAACAACAAGAAACATTAAAACAATTTTAAAAGCCTGAAAAAAATAGAAGAAAATGTGCATAGTGAAAACAAATGGCCCCAAACAAATTGAAAGGAAATAATTTAAAAATCAGGCTACCATAATAATGTCAATCATAATGTCATAAGTAATAAAAGAGCCTAGATGTTATATTTCAAGAAATCTCAAAAGAAAACTTCTCAGATCTCTGAGAATCAGAGGTCAAAGTAGAAATAGAGCCACTGATTACCCTGCCAGGAATTAGGATAAAATAAGATAAGCATATTTATTATAATTTATTGCATGTTTATAACAAATCATATTTTTATATTAATGCTATATTACATCTCATATTTTGACATTTCTTAAGAGAAGAATGGAAAGTCAAACTCCAGTGCAGAAGAATTTTATTTGAAGTAGTGGTGGTTTTTGGTGGTATAATAGCAGAATAGTCAGTGGATTATCTGGGGGCTAATCAGGTAGCCCTAGGGCTAATAGATAAGCCCAGGTTCTAGTAGAGTAGCCTTTCTGAAGCTTGATAGCATGGAATAGCAGCTCTATTATAGGGTGGCAACTTCCCTCAAGGAGTTCTATTGTAGAGTGGCAGCTTTCACACCCTGTGCATCAGAGTTGGCATATTTATTGGGGTCTGATAGCTTAGCATCTCTCTTTCCAAACTCAGGTGGAGGTATGTTTCAGGGTTTATTGCCATAGGGAATAAGGAGCATGTGCAAGATTGGGAGATTCTTCTGGAATGCCAGAGTCTTCAACACGCAGGTTCCATGTTCCTCCATTGTCCACCTTGCTATCATTTGTCAACGCAGAAGTCTTACTGCCCTTCCAGTGTAAAAACATGGTGGGGCATGGGGAGAATGTGGTACCTTGGAGAACCACTATAGGTAATTATTCTTAAGAACACAAAGCTGATGCCTAGTAAAGAATGTTACAAATCCAGTATGCAGAGTAGATAATTGAACAATCTACAATTCAAGCTTAATTAATGCCTAAACTACAGGTTTTGCAGTTGATGTTTAACTAGTGATAATCAGTGAGAAATAGAAGACTTAAGAGTATGAGTGTCCTCTTCCTATTTCTGCCCCTTACTACCCACTGTCAATCCATATCAAATATACTAGGTGAGGAATGGAAAGTATGGAAAAATTCTTTCATGTAATCAGGTTGCATAAATAAACATTTATGCCAATAAGGAAGAGGAGGTGAGGAGAATGACTAACATTTGAAGGTCACTCTCATCTGAACTAGTCAAAGGAAGAAAGAATACCCATGCACCGAGCTGAATGTATACACACACACACACACACACACACACACACACACACACACTCTTTTCACTCACCAGGGAAATATGAGGGAAAGAGTAGAAGGAAGAAGAGGGAATTCACAGGCAAGTAGATAAAGAAAGGAATTCATCTTAGGCAAAACAAATTCTAAATAGATTCAAAAATATATATAGTTCTTTTTGAGGTGGCAAAGAATGGGAATCTGACAGGGTGCACACAAATTGGAAAGTGGTTGAACAAGTTATGGTATATAAATCTGATGGAATATAATTATACTGTAAAAAATGATGAATAGGGATGGTTTCAGAGAAACCAAGGAAGACTTGTATTAGAGAAACTTGGGAAGACTTGTATGAACTAATGCAAAATGAGGAGAACAATACAGTAAAGACAGTAAAGACAAATAACTCGAAAGAATTAGGAACTCTTAATTAGCGTAATGTCCAATTATGAATCCAGAGGACAGATGATGAAACATTCTACCTTTCTCCTGATAGAGAGGTGAGGTCTTTTTCATGATACCCCCTCTGTCTAGCCTCTGCCCTCTTCTTGCCTATTGAGTTCCTGCCTATCCTGGAAAGTTCTATTTAAATAAATACCACGTCTTTCCTAGAGTCTTTCTCAGTCCTGCCTTTTGGGCCAGACTTCCTAAAGGCCTTTATGTTGTATCTTTCTGATGTGGTTATCATGTATTACAGCTAAGTTTCAACTTTTTACTAGACTAGGACAATGCCTAACACTGTCATATACATTTTTTTTATTACTGGACTTGTGATTTCATCAGGGTAGAAAGTGAGGAACTCTATTAATAAAGAATTTCATTGACCTTGTGATTTATAGGTTTATAGAGTTACTTTGGGCACTGAAAGATTAAATACAACAAGTTTGTGTCAGGGATGGGACTTGAACCCAGAGGCTCCCAAATCAAGTCCAATTCTCTGTTCAATATGGCACACTGCTTCTCTGCTCCAACCGATTACGGTTAGTAGCCCTACAGATGGTACCTTTAATTAGATATCTTTTGAAGTGACTTAAAGCTAAATGTATCTGCTTTGTTTTTTTGAAAATGAGCATACTCTGTATCATACCATTCTCTCAATAATCTCACATAGATATTTAGGGATTGTCCATTTTTCCAGGTCCCCGTCCTCTCTTTATAGATGGGAGAGAGCAAGAAGCTTATATTGCTACAAAGCTCAAGGTTTCTGATGAAATCTCTTCCAAAGAAATTATCAAAGCTGCATTTTGATCAATGGTTCTGAGCTAAGAAAAATGTGATGAGGTTTCCTGCCTGTGGAAAAGAGTTCACTGCTTACCGCTTCCATTAGTCCTTTTACTGTGGGCGATTTTAACATCAAAGCATCAAACACATCATCGGTCTCTTTCCTCACGTACAAAAGCACTGTAAGAGAAGGGGGAGGAGAGGAGAAAACCATTAGATGTGGAAGTAGCCCAGATGCCACAGATTAATGCTCAATAAACAGGCGTTCTGATGTGAATTTTAAAGGAACGATGCCACTTAAATCCGACTTTTAATCTGGCCATCATTTTACAAGAGCGACTGAGGCATGCATCTAAAATGTGTATGACTGGAAAAGGGAAGAAGAAAATTCGAGACTCAAAATTCTTTTTAAAATGTTGGAAACTTTTTTATGTAATTGGGAAAAAGAAAAGTAAAATTTTTTTAAAAGACTGAAAATATGTGCAGCAGGAACCATGCCACATAACCTAGTTGTGTCTTATAGCTTGAGCTCCTCTAATCCAGTGCCAGTGTCTTGTAGTATATGCTTTCAAGACTGGCTTAAGAGGAAGAACTCTGTCACCCAAACTCCAGTCTAGCCCAATGGCTTGCAAGCCCTGGAAACTTATGGTATAGTAGTGACAATAGTACTCATCTGGACTTAATGACCTCTCAGGTCCCTTTCCAGTCTAATATTCTATGGTTGTACATCAATAGACTTGTTTTAAGGTTTGAATGATAATAATGCATGAAGGCAGCATGGCATAGTAGAGAGAGCTCACTTTGGAGTCAGGAAGACCTCTGAGCCATACAGGCTGTGTGATCTTGGGCAAGTCATTTAATTTCTCAGTGCTCCATGCAATATAAGTTACTGTCACAGAACAAGCTGGGCAAACATTTGCTGACTTACTCAGGGACAACATATTCCTTTAGGATTAGAACTGGATGTGGCTGGAGGTTTCACCAAGAACTATAGGGACAGCAGGTAGCTATGTGGCTCAGTAGATTGAGAGCCAGCCCTACCGCAGAAGGTCCTGGGTTCTAATCTAGCCTCAGATACTTGCTAGCTGTGTGACCCAAAGGAAGTCACTTAATCCCCATTGCCCAGCCCTTGCTGCTCTTCTGCCTTAGATCTAGTAATACGCAGTATTGGTTCCAAGACAGAAGGTAAGGGTTTAACAAAAAGAACTGCAGAGACCTTCCAGTAGAATACTGTACAGTGTCATCTAGCACATGTTATTAACCATGTTCAAAAACCATTTAAATTATACATCATTCTTTGACACAGAAATGCTAGAGAGGATCAGCATGAGCTACGTAAACTTGGGTTTCATTGCTAGGAAACTTTTGAATGTTCATTATAATTTCCCTGAGTCCCCAATGAAGCTGGAATTAAAGACAGTTTTTGCTTCTTTCCACATTAGTCAACTGGCATTATTCATATTTGTTCACAAATCACAGATTATTAGAGATGGAAGGAGACCTTTGCAATTAGCTCGTAGTCCAAACCCCCATTTTATAGATGAGAAAACTAAGGTCCATCAACTAAGCAATTTGGTCAAAGTCAAACAGCTACTCCTCACAAAGTTCAGAGCTCTCTCCACAATGCCATACACTTAAAAAGCCCTCCCTCCATATTTCCAATTCAGCAGCCCTCACAAAGACCCAGAGGATTTGACATTCAGATAAAACTCAGTGGTCCTACGTTTACTATTCCTTTTTCCCTCAATGGCATGACTCATGCCTTCTATTTCAGAAGGAGGGTGACACTTTTTTTTTTAAAGAACAAAAACCAGTAGTATACACAGTTAAAGAAAAACTCATTCAGGACCTGGTCCTAGCTACAATGAGGGCATCAACCTGAAGGATATGACTGACTGTCACCAGAAAGGCTGAAGGAATGAAAAGAGCTAATCTATAAATCCTTAAGCCCCAAACCATAAAAGAATGACTTTAGAGAATGGAAAATCTACATAAAGTATAGATGCACTCTGCTTGTATTTTATTCTCTTGTATACCGAAAGCTATTTCAGAATATTTTTGAAGCATCATTATTGAAAATTTATTTTCTTCTTAATCAAGAAAATAAGACAGATCCAAAGGACAAATCTCGTTTTCTCCACCACCTCCATCCCTAAATATGTCCAGGTTAGTCTCATCAACTAATATTTTAGGAATAACATTTCATTTGCTCTATTAAAGCTAAAAAAAGATCTAAAGGAAATTAGTTAAATAAGCTAGTGATGAGGGTTAAAAGGACTAAAAAGGGAACACACGCAGTCATTAAGCATCTGCTATGTGTACTGTACTAAGGGCTTATCAAATTTATGTCATCTGATCCTTACAACAAGCCTGGGACATAAATGCTGTTACCATCTCTATTTCACAGATGAAAAAACTGAGGCATACAGAGATGAAGTGACTTGCCCAAGGACACACAGCTAGTAAATATGTGAGGCTGGATCTGAATTCAGGTCATTTTGACTCTAGTTTCAGTGCTTTACCCAGTGTACCACTTTGCTGCTTATTCATGTTGGATCATAGTTCACAAGACTAGGAGAAAGAGAAGAGGACCTTCATAATCATCTTCTATCCAAACTTCTGTTTTATAGATGAGAAAATTAAGTCCCAGATAAAGTTCAGTGACTTGATCGAAGGATGACATTGTCATTGATAGAGGAGGAAATAAATACATATGTAAATTATAGAAGGTGTTTAATTAAATCTTATGAGAAAATTACTTGAAAACTAGTTTTGAGTAGTCTGGGAAATGATTATATGTCCACTGAAATGAAAGCCATTCCTGAAGATGCTTCTCAATAGAAAATTATACCCAGCATTCCATTCCTTCCTTAGGGTTTATATCATCTTCGAAATTGTAGAAGGTTCACAATGAGAGCAATAAAAGACAGAAGGCATATCTTTGGAGTGTCAGATATTGTGCCATTTTTCAGCTGTATGTCTCTTTGTGATCTTGTTTGGGGCTTTCTTGGCAATGATACTGGAGTGGTTTGCCATTTTCACTTCCACCTCATTTTACAGATAAGAAAACTGAGGCAAACTGACTTAAGTGACTTGCTCAGTGTCACACATCTACTAAGTGTCTTAGGATGGGTTTGAACTCACAAAGAAGAGTTTTTCTGACTCTAGGTCTGGTACTCTATCCACTATGCCACAAAGCTGCTCAGAGATAGAACACACGTGTTCAAGTTCCAGCTCTCTTCCTTGAGCAAGCCTCTTAGTCTTTAGTTTCCTCATCTAAAAAATGAGAGGGCTGGCCCAGATTACTTCTAAGTTTCCTTCCAAATTTAAATCTCATATACTAAGAAGGGGCACAAAAACGATGCCCTACGGCACCAAGTAAAGTTTCCACTTTTTGATAAATACTCTATTAAAGCTTTGGCTTGTAAATTATGATAGTGGATACTGTTTCTGGTGTCACCGTAAAGGGTTAAAGGGAACATCCAAGTTCTGTTTACTGAGTTGGCTCAGAACCAAGGGGCAAGGTAGTTCAGATGTTCTCCTGCTGGGTGTGTTGACAGCTGAGCCTTGACATCCTGGGTTTATGGAGCCCTCCCTGCTGTTTCCTTAGGGAGCTGGGGCTTTATTAACTCTGGCTCTATGGCAGAATAATAGCAATAATGACAATTCAAACAACAACAACATCAGAAACAATCCCTCCATCATAGACATGGGGCGCCACAGGCAGCCTCATCCTGCTCAGTGGGAAAGGCTCCCATTTGTCCTTGAAGGAACCGTGCCTAGAAGTGAGTACCAAGACAAAGCTAACAATAGCTACGATGATGATAACAGTTCCCTGCAGAATTAATCTGCTCTCAGGAATTTCCGAGGGATAAACAACAGATAACTTCATGGAGCTTGATTCGCCCATGTTTCAAAAGGGCGGCTCAGTGGAACTGCACGTTTGCATGAGGCAAAAGTGGCTAAACTGATGGAGAGGAAGATCCAGGCAGAAGTAAATGGTGACACTGACAATAAGCCACTGAAATTGGTTTCTTCCCACACTCTTTCTCCACCATCAAAATTCTTCTTACAGTGAAGAAGTTTCTCTCTTGTTTGTTGGTTCTGTCACCCACATCTGTGGTGCTAAATACTTAAGAGTTTAGGTTTTTCTATCTCCATCCCATTAACATAACATTTTAATAACAGCATCAACACATTTTACAAAGATGCTTTTTCCCTGTGTGCTTCGGGGTTTATACATTAAACTCTGAAGGGTCAGGTGCTGATGTAAGTCTGCAGACTACAGGCAAAGCATTGTATGGGGATGAATGGCATAGTTAAATTCTTGTGACTCATTTTAAAAATTATAATTTACAATTATAATATTATAATTTAGTTTTATAATTATTAAGTGTTTATTTTTTAAGATATAATTATTGTCAGTACTCACTTAAATTTATATAACCTTTCTTCACGACAGTATAGTGAGGTCAGTATTATATAACTATTCCCATTTTACAGACGGGGAAAATTAAGCTCAGCATTTTTTACATTAGATATAATTATTGTAGTACTCACATAAATTTATATAACCTTTTCTTTGTGGCAATACAGTGAAGTAGATATTGTATAATTATTCCCATTTTACAGATGGGGAAAATTAAGCTCAGTATTTGTCTTTTATTTTAGATATAATTATTGTTAGCGCTCACTCACTCTTTTCTTCATGGCAGTACCGTGAAGTAGATTTTACAGATGGGGAAAATTAAACTCAGAGAAGATGATTGATTTGCTTGTACAGATAGTGTCAGAAACTAAAGGTCTACATAGGTCTTTTGACTTCAAGGCTAAGGCTCTTTCAATTATTTGCTTCTCCATCTAATAACATATTGAAATATTATTATCTGTTTTTTCCTAAAATTCAGATAGAAACAGTCCAGATATGAACTATTATTCTTTTTGTTGTTGTTTTTCAAACCTTACCTTCTGTATTAGAATCAATATTGTATATTGGTTTCAAGGCAGAAGAGCGGTAAGGGAGATTAAGTGACTTGCCCAGGGTCACACAGAAGTGTTGAGGCCAGAATTGAACCCAGGATCTCTGGTCTCTAGGCCTGGCTCTCAATCCACTGAACCACCTAGCTTCCCCCTATTCTTTTCTGTTTAGTGTTCTGCATACTTTTGGTACAGGATGACAACATTTTTTTAAAATTGAATAAAAATATTAAAATGTTCTCTAGCCTCAATGAAAGGACCACTGGGACAACTTCACTGGTCAGGAAAGACTATGGCGATGAATGGTTATTGCTACTATTATAATAATTAAACAGGGAAAATAATAAGGAATGTACACCCAGCTTTAGAAACTCTTTCCACCAAGATAAGTGAGCACATTTCTTGCAGTTTACAATCTTAGCTACCTAGAGCATTGTGAAGTTAAGGAACCAGGGTCATGTAACTAATATTTCTAAGAAGTGGGGTTAGTCTTAATTTTTATAGCTTCTTGATCAGCTCTCCATCCAATGTATGATATTGACTTTATGTCATCATCATGGTAGTCATCATCATCATCATCATGGTGGTCACTATGCAACACACTGACATCTCTGAAACTCAGTTTTCTCTGTCTGTAAAAGGAAAGAGTTAGCCTAGAAGATCTCTGAGCTTCCATTCAGTTCTAACTTTTATTATTCCTTTACTGGTGCGGAAATGAAAGACAGATTATTCCATGGATCTTTTGAACCCTGTCCCAAAAGGAAAGGAATAGTGCTTCCAACAGTTAGGTCTTTGTAATGATGGAGCCCTAGGAAGACAGCAATTCATTCTAGGTCCTACAATTATTCTTCTATCTGCTCCCTATAAACCAAAAGAGGGTTATTTATTAGCATCTGTGAAATATGCTCAGTAAATAGTAGCAAGACAGCCTTAATACCATAAGTCTCTTACTTATTCAATCCATGGACCCCAAGGGTGACATAATGAAATACCATGTAATGATAATCAACTCCTACATGTTCATAGACTGTGCTGGTGTTTATATATAATCAAATACAATTAAAATGTCCTCTAAGTTCTAAACCAGATTATGGGGATGGTGGCAAATATTTAAGGAGGTGTAAGGTTGGCAGGGGGGCTGGCCAGCAAGGGATGGGATGATGATTACATCCATAGAAACCAAGAACGGTGCAATTAGTCAAGTGATAAAAATCATAGGATCCCAGATTCAGAGCTGAAAGAGACCTCAAAGTTCATCTAATTCAACCCAGACATTTTAGAGATGAAGAAGCAATTTGCCCAGGGTCACACAGATAACACACTGAGGACCACATATGAGTACCACTTGGACAAGACACATTTTCACCTCTTTGGGACTCAATATTTTCATCTGTAAAGTGTGTGGGTTGCATCAGATGATTTCTAAAAGGTCCCTTCACTTCTAAATCTCTGGATCCCATGAGCAAACACCAAGGACAGTGTCCATCTTCCCACAGCGATATACTTCTTAAAGGAAAAAGGAAGCACGACTAAACACAGTTTTAGAAGTAGTTTCTCCCATGGTTGAAAATATAACCAAAACATCATTAGGGATTGGCAGATAAAGTAGGTAAAGTATCCATGCTCTTGTACCGTATCCTCTCTCCAAGCATCTATTTCCCTGTGGTTCCAGAGATATGCACTCAGAATTTGACCTTCCATAAGAGTAGATACTCTACTTCTCTCTCTCTTGCCCTCACTTATTAGAAGGGGGAAATAATCATCTGAGCTGCACCTGCTGTTTGTGAGTCCACTGCATTGTTCCTGAGAATTCCTACCAGATGGGCTGCAGCTTGAAGGGTTCAGGCTGACCTTTTCTGTAATCTGACGCCCTCCCCCTCTGGTAGGGATGCTGTTCTGAGACATTAACCAATAACACCATTAAGATTTATTATGCTAAATTTATACTAAAAATTATATTATATATATATCATATAGATACATTTTATGTCTTATATATAAAATGTATTATGTATGATATATATACAAAATATATATTCTATAGAAAATATATATTTTATACAGAAAATATATTATAAAAAAGATACTCCATATACAAAATATATTAGATATAAAATATATTTTATGCATACAAAATGTATATTATATATGACTATATATTTAATATGCATTATATATAAATAAAATTTATTTTG
>NC_058130.1:641696739-641717630 GCF_016433145.1 Gracilinanus agilis | reverse complement strand
TACTACTACTACTACTACTACTACTACTACTACTACTACTACTACTAATAATAATAATAATAATAATAATGTAATTATAATTATTACATAATTGTATATTTATATGTGTAAATTTATTTTTATATTTTCATATAATATATAAATAAATAATATATAAATAAAAATGAGATTTATTGTTATTGTTATTATTATTCCTCTGTTCCAAAAGAGGCTGGATGACTAATTGTCTGGAACATTGTAGATGGAATTATCTGTGTACATACATATTGGATTACTTGGACTCTGTGGTCTCTCGCCGGGCAAAAATTCGGTGTCTCTGGCCAAAGTAGTTATTGGTTCCTGGACCCATTTCTTTTCTCAGCTACTCTGCAATTCAGTCTTAAAAATGACTTTGCAAAATATCTGGCCTCTCTTCAGAAATGTGAAAGCTAAGGCTGCCTTGTACGGACAAAGAGAAAGTGCCCAGAGACAGTCAGAGCCAGGAGTCAGTCAGCACCAGCTACTCCTTCCTCTGAATCAGCAGAGTGGCTCTGTCTGATGTATTGTGAAAAGGAAAGAGGGATAGATGCCAAAGATGGTACTGAAGATGAAAGCAACTTCTTTTCAATCGAAAGTCTGTCTCTCTATTGTTCAACAGAAAAAGTTTCTTGATCATTAACTTGTTCCTAAGAAAGAGGTCTGAGGAGGCATTGAGATGGCTCAGTGGATTGAGAGCCAGACCTAGAGATGGGAAGTCTTGGGTTCAAATCTATCCTCAAATACTTCCTTGCTGTGTGATCTTGGGCAAATCACTAAATCCCCATTGCCTAGTCCTTATCTCTCTTCTTCCTTGGGACCAATATTCAATATTGAATCCTAATATGGAAGTTAAGGGTTTAAAAAAAAAGTCTAGACTGGGAGACAGGAAACTACAAGTTGATCTCTCCATCTTTGGACTTAAAGAAGCTTGTATGCACTTCTTGTATAATTGTGTTATTTTCTATTAACTTAACATTTGTGCATATATCATTTCTCCTCTCTATAATGTGAACTCCATATCAATTACCATTGTATGTCTCATACCTCCAAGCTCAATTTACTCAGTATATAGCTTTTACGTATGTGGAGGTTTTTGTGTTGTCTGCCCCGTTAGAACATAAACTCCTTGAGGTCAGGGACTGTTATAGTCTTTCTCTGTAACCCCATTGCTTAGCACAGTGCCTGCCATATCATAGAATGGTTAATGAATGGCTGTTGAATTCAATATGCAGCTTGGGTTCTAGTCCCAGATCTATCGCAACATCAAGAAGCATTTATGAAACACCTACTACATGTAAGGTACTGGTTTTGCTAAGGGCTGAGGATACAACAAAAGCCAAAAACAGTCCCTGCTCTCAAGAAACTCATATTTGAATGGAAGAGACAAGCCAACATGAGGCACATATGAGATCTATACAGGGTAAACTGAAGGCAATCCGAAGTAAGGAACTTCCATTGGGAAGAGGTGGTAATATAACTGCTCTAGCCTTCAATTTTCTCATTGGTACAAAAGAACCTAGATGATATCAACGGTCCTTTCCAGACCTAAACATTTATGACATCTTTAGGTTTTGTCTCCTTAAAAAGAAATTATCTCTGCTCAATGATTAGTTTTCCTTATTTCAAAACCCTGTTCTGAGTTGATCTCCATTCTTTCCCTTTATCTCTATATAGTCACCTAGCTTTTCTTTCCTGCCTTATTTTCATCTCTAGGCAGACCTCATATCCTCTGTGTAGTCGGTATTTTTTTTCTTTTTCCATTCTCCCCCTTCCTTCTTTTTTTCCCCTACTCTCTTTTCTGATTTAGTATTGTAGTATCTTCATGGCTTAAAAGAGTTAATGCACTTCTTTCTGTGAGTTACTCGATCCTGGGTGAAATTTCAACATTGTGGAGAATTACTAGGGCAAAGAAGCTGAGACTCAGGCTCTACAGTGGAAGTCAAACTGAGCACTTCCTTTATTATTTCAAAAAGCACCTAACCATCTTTTGTGAGCTTATTAGGGCATGGGTGGCTGGCTGCCAGTTGCTTTCTATGCCTATGTCCCCTTGAATTTCCTTTTTTAATTGCATTCATTATTGCTGGAGCATTTGTCTGAATAGCATTTCCCAGTGGTGATGGAGTCCCTAACTTACAACAGTGCCTCACTAGGAGGTCTCTGGGAAAAGGTTTGGGCATCTTGGCATGGGAATCTCACATCACCAGCTGGAAGGAAAGCTGAGTGTTTAATTCAAATTATAAAATGTCGAGCTATTTGATGACAGATAAAACAGCATTTTGTCCTTATTTTAACAGTAACATGGTTATGTTTAACAAGGAAGTACAATGAATTTCATAGGAGAATTGATATCAGTACCTTTAAAATGAATGATCTGCTCAAGGCAGGAAGGGGCTGGGTTTTAAAAGACTAACTCTTCAGGTGTCCACCAGACTGATCCAATTACAAGCATTAATATGGAACCCTCCACATTTTGGAGGATGAGCAAGAAGGGTGCTAAGTCTCTAGTGCCTTGAGATTTGAGTAACTCAGTGAAACTCTCTCATAGGCCAGGTAGGGGAAAGACAATGGTTTACTCCAAAGTGAAAAATAAGAAAAAAACCCATGATGTTTATCATCTTTAATTTCCACTTTTCTGATTTACTGATTTGAGGTAGTCAGTTAGTCATTCTCTGGACATTTATTATGAGGTAGTTTGGTATAATAGAAAGAAATGTGGGACTTGGAACCAGGAGAGACCTGGATTCAAGTCCAACCTCTCCCATTCATTAGCTATATAACCATGGTAAAAACCACTTAACTTCACAGAACCTCTTTCCTCATCTGTAAAATGGGTATGATCACAATTTTTATATTCAACTCCCAGGGTTGTTATAAGGCTCAAATGAAAAAATATATGTAAAATGTTAAATATTTTGGACATATAGCATATGCAGAAGAATGTGAATGGAGAATAAATCCTTAATCAACTCTAAATTTAAAAAGAATCATTGAATTGGGAGATTAGGTAATTTAACATGGCATCTAGTAAAAATAAAGTGAGAACCACCAGGGAAATCCAGGATAAAACAGAAAGAGTAGTTGGTTGGCATGTTTGAATATGGTCTGTTGTTCTAAAGCACAGATTTCTGGGGTAGGAACAGAATTATGAGCCCTTTGAAGACAGAGACTCTCTTATTTTCATATTTATATCCCTAGTGCCTAACACAATGCCCGACACATAGAAGGCATTAAATAAACATTTGTTGATCAATTGGGGTGGGAGGAAAGTAAAACTTAAGAAAAAACAACAGAAACAAAACAAAATGTCTAAGTATATTCACTAAGAATCCTAAGTTATTTTTCAGGGTACGGGGCAGGAGGGAAGGAGGGGGCAGCAGTGGAGAAGAGGACAACCCACACCTATGATTTCATTGGTCCATTTAATTTTTGGTGGGCAAATCTAATGCCAATCAAAAACTGTACTGCAACTTAGATTCTTATAATCTTGGGGGAGGGGAATACTGAGATTAAGTTTGTCCAGGAACTCACAGGCAATCCATGGTAGAGGCAAGTCTTGAACCTAAACCTCCCTGATTCTTATTCTTGCTCTTATCTCCTACCCCACATTGCTTCTTTATCAAGGGTATTCATAATACTAAAAATACTTTGGCATTAAATATATTATTAATCATTAAGAGAAATGGGCCAGGTAGGTGGTTCAGTGGATTGATGGCCAGGCCTAGAAATGGGAGGTTCTGGATTCTAATCTGGCCCCAGATACTTCCTAGCTGTGTCACCCTAGACAAGTTACTTAACCCCCATTACTTAACCCTTACCATTCTTCTGCCTTGGAATAAATACTGCATATTGATTACAAAACAGAAGGTAAGGATGTTAATAATACTAATAATTAAGGGGAAAATAAATGAGTCAATAAAAAATATAGGTACCGGACAAGTGAACTTGGATACAGATTAATGATGAAAGCACTTTAGAGGAAGTAGAAGGAGGTCTGGGTTTTAATCTTGGCTTTATTACTAACCAGATATATGACTTTGGCAGTCACTTAGCTCCAGTGAACCTCAATCTCTTTAATTGAAATTAAGAATAATTATATCTTCCCCCAAACTCATTCTCAATTCTATAGAATAAAATTCGATTCCAAAATTATGAGACATGGAATAAAGTCACATGAGGAAAGATGGGGAAAATGGGGAATAGATTTAGTTGAGCATCCTCTCTTAGAAGAATCAGTTGCAGATGCTGGGGATGTTTGTCCCAAAGAAAGAAAGCTTAGGGGACATATATAGTATCAAATGGCAAATATCTAAGAAGTATCCAGCAGAAGAGTGATTAAGCCTATGGTTCGTAGATTAAGAGGGCAAAATTCAGACAAGAAGAGTGAAAAGTTACATGAATAAAGTATAAATATGAATAAAGATTGTGGCTCAACAAAAGACCTTTCTTATATCTAGAGGACAACAGAAATAGAATAGGCTGCCTCATGAGGTAGGGAGCCCCCGTCAGTGGAGGTCAGCAAGCAAGAGGTTAGATGACCTGTGATCAGGGACACAGAAAAGATTCCTCTAAAGTCCCTTCCAACTCTTAAGCTTCTATGGTTCTATGAAATGAAATAATGAAGAATGTGGTGCTTTGGAAAGTATAAAGTGCTATATAAATGGTAATAAATAATGATAATAAAATCTGGAAGCTAAAAAGTGAAACTCTCCTTTATTCAACTGGCTTCCTGGATTCACAGTACTCAGTGAAAGTTTAAAGTCCCATAAAAGGGAAAAGCATTATGCTCATTTGCCCAATAACTTGGAGAGAAATAGAATACTTCCTCTGCTTCTGTTGCCTTCGTAGACTAGAAGATGAAACTGTGGCATGGGAGAAATAGACAGATGCCTATATTTTTAATGACTCAAATAAAAGTACCTGAACCCATTTCAACTCTTTCTTCAAACTTTACCTTGCCATCTTCACTTCACACACAAATCAGGAATATTCCTAGAGTAGAAGGTGTGTAATGCATATGTGTGGGAGGAAACTGGTGCTAAAGATAGCCTAATGACTATCTTCACTTTAAGAAGTACTACTCATAGAGTACTTGGCATTCTGATTGTATAGCAATGACAAATTCTTATCCCATGCTCCAATCAAATATGGCCGGTGAGGTTGGGTGACCAGGAAGGTCCGAGTGATTTATTCCTGCCTGACTTCCTCTTGTGCTATGAGAGCTATCATAAGCTCCTTGAAGACAAGAACTGTATCTTTTTTCATCTCTGGATACTCAGCACCTTGCACAGTGCCTTGTACAAAGACGATGTTTTATAAATGTTTATGAAAGGATGAAATATACAATGCATTCTAAATTAGTGTTCAAAACAAACACATTTAAAAAAACAATAAAAATAATGCATTCCCTGCCAACTTAACACTTCTCCTTACTTAACATTCTACTCGAAGTGGAAAGGTTAAAAAACTAGATTGCTCAGGAAAGAGAAAGAAAAAACACAATAATTCCAAGTTAGTCTATAGAGAGGAGAAGAAGAAATATGAGCGTCAGAAATGGAATGTGGTATTTCCTGGGCTTCCCTCCCAAATAGTCCTTAGTATCATCAAGTCCATTACAAAAGCTAGCATTGGAGAGGTTCCACTCCCTGCTTGAAATACACAGATGGAGCATTTCCATTGGCATGAACTGACTGTCCCTTATTTCCCTCCAAGCTTTGAAATGAAAGAACTAAATGTCTTACCCTTCTCGCTCGTCATCGGTGTTGTAATATGCCTGCAGAAAAAATAACAGGTTTACTTTATCCCGACCCTGTTATCCCAACTGAAAGAACATCATTCAGAGAAGAGAGATGAAAATATGATGTGTGAGCCACAATCTTCCAAAAAATGCTCTCTCTAGTGCTCTCTCTCTTCTTTTCTCAAAAAGGACAAAACTGTTGAGTGCGGTATACACACACACACACACACACACACACACACACACACACACACACACGTTTTTCTTTACATGTAAAATCTAAACAGAATAACAATAATTACCCTCCCCCTGAAAGAAATGTCTTATATCTTAATGAAATAACATTTAAAATCTAATTATTGGCCAAAGTAGTCCTGGTCAGAATACCTAGAACTTTAAAGAAAAGATTGCTTCTGGTCTAGTCTAATCCCAAAATTGGTCGCTGATGTTAGGAGAATTTCAAACAAGGTCTATAAGCCACAAAATGTGGTAAAACTGGAATAGGCCTCTTTGGATAATGTCTGTATGCTCTGTGAGTACTATATGAAAATTAACATATGAAGGAATTGACTTCATGATCAACTGTTATTTGGGGTAAATATGGACAGAGGGAAGGGACACACAAAAGCAGCTCTAGTCCCAGAGCATCAGTTTATGGCTTCTCAGCTTTTTCCTCAAGGAGAAAAGAGGGACCTGACATCCCTCAACAACAACAACAACAACAACAACAACAAAAAAAAAAAAAAAAAAAAAAAAAAAAGGCCCAAAGCTGGCTCCATCTGGAATTGAGCAAATTCACATCTGCAGATGGTCCTCCCAACCATCAAGGAGACCTCTTAGGTTGGGGGGGAGGGGAAATAACCTTCTTCCTCTAAGGCCCATGAAAAAGCAAGCAGAATGGAAATAAGTCAATTGATCTTCAAGAAGTTATGATAAATACTCAGATGGTTTTGTTTACTTCAGATGAGAGTCTTTGTGCAGACCTCACCATACCTGCTACAGACAGACACTTGGGTTTTCAAGACATATTGACTTATGAAAAACAACTGCAAGACTGCTTTACACAACCACCCCCTAATGAGGTTGTTCTGTGCTCTGTTTCTCTTTTAACTTAGGCACAGCAAGATGCCTATACTGGTCATTCACTTCGCCTCATCTGATGTGCAACAGGCAGGTCTGCCAGCCAAATCTACTCAAGTTCTAGGATACATTAATCACTGTTCCCTCATTAGCATTGTAGAGAGGGAAATTGGCGGCAGTTTGGAAGTTTTCTGGAAACTTTCAGCAAATCCCAATAGTGGTTGGCAAGCCTAAGGAGTTGTTCTATAGTAAAACCTCAGCTATTTTGAAGCGGTAGAAAATCAATAATTTATGATGATGTTTTTCTGATGGTGAAAGTCTTCCCTTTAAGTGTTAGACTTTTTAAAAATTTAAATTTTTTATTGTAATGTATAGTATTCTTTCCTATTCTTAAATAGGGTACACAGAACATTGTTTAACCTTCTCTTGATGACAGAGTCCTTCTAATGAGCGCTGGTCATTGTAATAAATGGCAGCTATAGGTCAAGAAGGACATCAAACATAATATGTACTAATTCCAAACAATAGCCCTGGAAATGATTTTCCTAGAAGAGTGCTTGATGTCAGCTTGCCTTATGGTAGGCGGTGACAGGGGATAATTTTCCTCTTTCACAAATGTTTAGCCAAATAACATTCTAGGCAAAACCTGTCTGCCTCTATGCAAAATAGATCTGTAAATAAAAGAGAGAAGCATCCTTTGCCCATGGGATTTTCTCACTCTCCAAAAAAAAAAAATCATCTCTTCATCCTAACTGTCCGTGTCCTTAGGTTTGTCAGTTTTAAGACATTATTTGTGAATTCTGCAAGAAGGGATTACAGGTACCTCCTAGCCAGCATGTGCTTGTCCTTCTAATTCACAGGTTCAAAGGGTGTGAAGGAGAAACATTTCTTACCCCTTCAGTAATGTATGCTTGGGGGAAGGTTTATCCCAGTGACTGATCATTCTTCATCATCACCAGCTAATACTTCTGCTGACATGACACTAAGCCACAATTATCTTATGCTTTTCCTAATTTTGTAATTCTAACAGAACTCCCAGAATATGGAACACTCAGATTGTACCTTCATGTCAAAACAAGCCTGAAAGTCCTATGTGTACATGCATGGTTGATTGGCTTTCTCATGAACTCTTGGATCTAGCCTTCCAATTTTGAATAGCATCCTGCTTAGTAGATTGAATCCATGAAATAGTATCGCAGAGGCAGAAAAATGGTGAATACTCCCAGATTTTATTTCTGGCTCCCCAGAGAGAGCTCTAAGTTTATCTAGCAAGAGGATTGTTGCCCTATGATATATCAATGGCTGAGATATCCAAATGGCTCTTTGCCACTTGCCTCCTGCCATATGGCTGATTTTCCTCAGCATCTGCACGATACTATCTGTAGGAATTACCAAGGTAAAGATAACTGTGCTGCCTCCCCCTTGCCTCTTCCAGGTGTTCTATCAATTTCTCTGGCTCACTTTTTCCCTTTTAGAATATCTGCTCTTCAATACCCCATAGTCACTTTTAATTCCCACTGTTCTCTTCCCTCTCTTTTTTACTCTTTGCTTCTTCCATATCTCTTGTCTTCTCGTGGTTCTTTAATTTTGCACAAAAAGGCTGGTCTTTTGTTGACATGGCCAATTATGTGTATGGCAATTAATCTTCAGTTCTCTGGCTATTCCTTGCTTTGTCAGCTTTTCATTTTTTTTAAACCCTTACCTTCCATTTTAGAATCAATACTGTGTATGGGTTCCAAGGCAGAAGAACAGTAAGGGCTAGGCAATGGGGGTTAAGTTACTTGGCCAGGTTCACATAGCTAGGAAGTATCTGTGGCCAGATTTAAATCTGAGACCACTCATCTTCAGGTCTGGCTCTCAAAGCTTTGAGCCACCTAGCTGCCCCCATCAGTTTGTTCTTGTGTGCTTAAGACTGGCTTTTTCATTACCATGTTATCTCCCTGTTGCCTTCTCACTTGCTTCTAGGGGTCCTTCTGAAAACCTGAGGGTTGCAGAAAGCTGGTCTCCAGGAAACTTCACAGTTGTTTTTTTAAACCCTTACCTTCCATCTTAGAATCAATACTGCGTATTGGTCCCAAGGGAGAAGAGTGGGAAGAGATAGGCAATGGGGGTTAAGTGACTTGCTCAGGGTCACACAGCTAAGAAGGATTTCATGGTTTTAGTGAAGTGAAACACAGTTTTTGTATTCTAAATAGATCATTCTCTTCTGAGAGCTTTGTTAGATCAGAGGCTTGGGAAGGAAGCAGCAGCTATAGCAGTGATTCCCAAAGTGGGCGCCAACACCCCCTGGTGGGTGCTGCAGTGATCCAGGGGGGAAGTGATGGCAACAGGTGCATTTGGAAGCGATGAATAACTGTAAGGGGGCAGTGATAGTATGTGACAGGAGGGCGCTAAGTAATATTTTTTCTGGAAAGGGGGCAGTAGGCCAAAAAAGTTTGGGAACCACTGAGCTATAGCATTGCCTAGATATTGGGGCTGATGGGCACAAAGGGCCACATTTGGCCAAAGTATTCTGTTTTCCTCCTATCCCCAAATTCTTAATGATGGCCCATCTATACTTCAACTATACCCTTAGCCTGTACATACAGAGGAAATGGTCTTTTCCACTTTTAAAATTACGTTGTAGCTTTTTTAATTTCAGAGGAAAGTTGCCAAGAGAAAAGATAGTGTTTAGGGCTTTAACATGAAACCAGAATCAAAGGACTGTTAGTAAATTAATAATAATTAATAATAACAATCTTCCTCAATTGTTCTCTCTCTTGGATGGTATGTGAACTTGAGCTGTGTGAAGGTTTGTCAGGGCAAAGAGACTGCAAATAGCCTTCACTTCTTTGTTCTTGTATGCAACACACATCTATTCCATATAAAGCCATGCAACTAAATTAAAATACTCTTCAAGATAAGGGTAGAATAACTCATGAGGGATTCTGATGATTTTTTAAAATTCAAAAATGATTTACAAAAATATACTGAACTTTCTTTCTACCGTCTAGTTAAGAACAAATTTTTCTGAGCAATTAGTGGGCATATGAATGGTGAAAATGGAAGCAAAAGTTGAGTTTTGTTTTTCCCTGGCTCTTTGCTTCTCAAAGGCCAATACATCTTTTTTCATAAGTCAACTCTAGTCCTCTCTGTTCTATTTCCAAATTCTTAATCACAAGGAAGTGCCATGTCACGTAACTTTGGGATTAGGTTTAGTGCTTGGGTTGCTTTTTTAAAAAGCCCAGGCTGAACTGTTGTGCTCTTATATTTGATTTAAGATCCCTTTGCAATGGAGCCTTCACTGACATCAACTAGGAAAGATTTGTGTTTCCAATACACTTGGAAGACATTCAGAACTGTTGAAAACAGGGCACTTTGACTCCTTTCTTATTAAATCATTCTGCTAGCCTCTGTTTTTTACAATAACCATTTTTTTGACACCTTGGAATCTGGTCCACTTATTTATGATGAAAAGGGAAGATACTAATGGGAGTGGGGGGCGAATAGAGAAAAGTTCAGATTTCCATAATGCTCTCTTAGGCTACTTTCTGTGCTAAGATGGAAGACTATAGGCATGGCTTCTCTTTTTACCGCTAGGTGGCACTCTATGGCATCAAGCCAATTCAGCATGGACCAGAAGTTTTTCTCATGCTCCAAAAGGCTTTCAAACATTTTTATTTATCCTTTTCCATTTTTCTGTCGACTCTTGTCCTTAACAGAGCAATTTTCAGACTTATGCTCTTCCTCTCACCCTTTCACTTAAAAAGATCGACTTTCAACAAGCAGAATTGTGACATTTTGTCAAGGAGGGTACTTTAAAACAAGCAAACCCCAAAAACCATGTCATTACATTAGAGTTGATTTCAGTTGCCTTCAGGTTCTATGACTCATGCTCGGGATGAAAGGTGTGTCCTACCTGTCCAGTCCTCTGTAAATTTCCAAAGTGAACATCTGGTATGAATAAAACAGGCTGAGAATCCAAATCAGTCATTGTCTTGAAGTAGGTGATATCACTCTTTTTCTGTAAGGGTATTGCTGTCAACTTCCCATCAGTGGCTGAACGGAATTACAGAACTATTAGTGACCAAGGATGATATTTGATTTAGAAATTCCAACCACAGCCCCAGCCCCTGATAAAGCTCATTAACTATTCCCTCCAGAGAAAATGCTGCTTTAACAAGCAACACACATTAAGGCAGATATAAATTGTTCCTTTGGTCATCCCATAATAGATTACGCCTTTAACACCATTTATACCTTTCATAAGGGATGATGTAGCCAGTAGGTGGCCAAGATCTGAGAAAGCTTAGGTCATCTCTAGTATGTACGTGGTCTTCTCTGAGATTGGCACTGTCCTTTTGGATAGTTTAATATTTTTGACACTCTCTTCACATATAATCTGTTTTGAACCTCAGAACAGCCCTTTGAGCTAAGTACCAAGTTAAGATTATCTCCATTTTAGAGGTAAGGAAGCCTGAAGCTCGGGGATAATAGATGACTTTCCCATGGTCATGAAGAGTGTCATAGACAAAAGTTGAGCCCAGGGCTCCTTGAGGCTTCTCTGTTCATGGTATCACACAGCCTCTCTTGGCCTTCCTTTCCCTAATGAAGTCACAGCACTTGACGATGAATACCAAGTTTTCCGGTCAAACTCACAGTTGTTGCACTGGGTCTGTGCTGCTTGACCTTTTCCTTTCTTTCGGTTCTGCTTCCTCTCTTCATCACGGATTTTTCTTTCTGCTCCCTGACAATGAAAACAAACACAAACAATGCCAGGCATGTTAACAAAGCACCCAGAGCTGCTGTCTCCATCAAAGTCTTGGAGAATGTGAAAAAAGCCAGAGGAAAGAGAGAGACAGAAGGGCTCCACTTCCATCACTCAGGAGGGGCCAGAGCTTCAAAGGGGAAAGCTTTAGGATATACTACTAACCATCCTTAAAAACAACTAAGATTGATTTTTTCTGGTATAGACCACATTCTTTTTTTTTTTAATTTTTTTACCAATTATATGTAATAACAAATTTCACACAAGTTTTCCTAAGTTATATGATCAGACTTATCTCCTTCTCTCCCTTCCCCCTCCTTGGCAGGCGATTCGATCTGGGTTATTCTATGTGTTATCATGCAAAACATATTTTCATATTGTTCACTTTTGGAAGTGAGTAATATTATAAAGCCAAGACCACAAAATGTAAACTTTAATAAACAATTGAAAAATCATATGATTTCATCTGCTTTCTGACTCCAACAGTTCTTTCTCTGAAAGTAGATAACATTTTTTGTCCTAAGTCCCTCAGAATTGTCCTGGATCGTTGTACTACCAATAATACCTAATTCTATCAATATAGACCACATTCTTGACCATACTGACACATCTCTTCACTTTGGGTGTGATTCCATCTTCTTTCTCTTGTTTTACCTTCTTGTCTGTCTATAGAATTTCAATGTGGAATCCACTCAGAGAAAACAGAGAAAAACTCAACTCCATACCCTTCTGGATGATGATGGATGAATGTTAAGTAATGCTCATAACCACAATATCACAAGACAAATAAGACAAATGATGGTAGCAAATTGACAGAAAAAAAGGAGCTGAGAGTATTATGACACAGATTTTAGATATCTTAACCAATGATACTCTAAATGTGACTTGTCTTGTTTTAAAAAAGATATGCATTTGATTTATTAAATTAGCAGCAAAATAGAGATGGTATGTAAACATAATCTAATGTGTATATGCATATTATACCATTTAATATGCATGTGCTCTAAAAAATTTATATTTAAAATCCACATAGCCCCTTGTGTACAGAAATCATAAAATAAGGGCAGTATTGGGCATGTTTATTTTTTTTAAATAAATATTAAAAACATGTTGAGAACCTCACCAAGGCAAGCTTAAACAATGTCAACTTCCCACAGTTTGGAAGCAGAGTTGTGAGGCTCACACACTTGTTTGGCCTTGGCTGTCCTGTGGCTGCCTCCCTGGTAATATCTCAGGATGCAGATAGCCCAATATCTCCACGGCAAAGAAGTTGGCAGAATACAGAGCTCAGAGTCAAGATGGGGAAAGAGAACCAGTTCCAAGATTCATACTAGGAGAGTCAACTGACTAGGAGAGGAAATGAATCACATCAGGATTGATCTCCTTGATATTTATGAAACAAGAAGATATGAGGAAGCTGCAGTTTTAATGGAAGAATGGCTCCTAGGTACCCTTCAAGCATCAACTAAGAGAATTCGCAGTGATGGCTTGCTCTGTATACTCAAGCGACAAGAAAATTTCATGGGACACTTGATTGCCACACATTGCAGTGCTCATTAGGGCCACAAGCAAGACATCCGGCATAAAGGCATACCAGTACAGAGGATAAGAAGGCACAGAAATTATATGAAGAATTGAGTAAGTTCCTTCAAATTAAATCAGCATATACTTGAATACTTAGTGACTTCAATGCAAAGGCAGGCTGGTACATGTAAGTACAGTGGAAATATGGGTCAGAACCAAGAAATAAAAGCCAAAGTTTTATTGATTGCATAGACACCAAACCAAGCCCTAATCTATTAATAATATCTTTTCAAGAAGAGAGTCAAAAGGGGCTAGATATGATAAACCCCAAATAATATCACAAATTCTTATGCTATATCTAAACAGATAGGAAATGAATGGTTTACTGATGTGGGATCATTCCGGAATCAGCTGCCTGTATCTACCCCGATCATGAATGTATTAGAGGAAAGATCAAAATCAATATGAAAATAGAAGAAAAAAAGAAAAGATATAATTGATCTAATTAAAACAGCTTGAATGACATATTTAAATGAGTTTTTAGTATGGAAAATAACCAATGGATAAAAGAACACACATTGGTGTGGATTATGATCATTTCCTTTTGAAGTTTACTATAAAATAATTGACACAATTAGGAGGCCAAAAGAATCTTGAACCTATCTCAGCCAGCAAATATCTTTGACAACCAGAGACATGGAATCTAGGGGAATGTAGAATATAAACTTATTTGTAAAATTTGACAGGATTGTTAGCAGCATAACCTAATAAAACAGAAATAAGTAGTATATAATCTTCATGAGAAAACTAGTGGATTAAGCCCGATCATCCAGCGAATATTTAAAAACGAAACTGGCAAGACAATAAATGAATGCAAAGTGGAAACCATTTGACAAATGTCCATAATAAATGATTATCTACATCAATGACAGTAGAATCACCATACCTGAATTCCAAATCTTTCTCTTTGGAGGGATTTTTCTTATAGAGAATTCCTACAGAAATTTTCCTTATGTATTTATCTACACACATACATATACATATACCCACATCTGGATCTTTGTCTTCACTATAGGTAACTCCTACTATAAAAACTCTATCTGTTGATACATTCCAATAACCTATATGTAACTTGTAGTCTTTAGAGGTCGGGTGGCTTGTCTATGCTCATACAGCTCCAAGTCAGGCTTGATGAACCAAGTCCTTCTGACACAAAAGCCAGCTCTCTATCCACTATGTCACGTGGCTTCTTGAATAAATAAATGAGACAATACAGAGAATCATAGACTTGTAGAACTATAAAAGTCCTGAAGGAAATAAGTACCATGGATTGGGTCACCACAACACCTCACAGTATCATTGTGACATCTAGAATTTTTGATGATTAATCTACATAATTGTGAATTAATTCTTCCTCCTCATGTGTTTAGATTTTTACTATCATGGCAATTTGAAAAGTAAAAATTCCCATAAAGAGCTAAGTGGGTAGCTTGTTCTTGAGCCTGCTTTTGCCCACCTGAGGAGAACTCAATGACTGCCTAAGCAACCATAAGGCAAAAATCAGTCTAGGAATATGTCTAGTATCCCCCAACACCCCTGCTTTCCCATTATTTCTAGATATCTTTTTTTTTTACCCTTGTACTTCGGTGTATTGTCTCATAGGTGGAAGATTGGTAAGGGTGGGCAATGGGGGTCAAGTGACTTGCCCAGGGTCACACAGCTGGGAAGTGTCTGAGCCCAGATTTGAACCTAGGACCTCCTGTCTCTAGGCCTGACTCTCACTCCACTGAGCTACCTAGCTGCCCGCTAGATATCTTTTAAGACAACTCTTTAAGACAAGTCTTATAAGGGCTTGAAAGTCCTACATAAAAAATAATTTGGGTTGTGATCATTTAATCCATTCAATAAGTACAAATAGGCTACTTTTATAAGATATTAGAGTTGCAAAGATAAAGATGGACATAGTCTCTGGCCTCAAGGAGCATTTACTCTTTTGAAATGTAAACCAAAGACACCTTCCTTTTTCTTTTTTCCTTGAAACTGGAAAATAAAAAAAGGCATCTTGTTTCTAGATCCAAAGCTCTATGCATTAAGATCTGGCTTAGAAGTTGTCAATCTAATCATTTATTATCAAGCTCATTTTACAGATAAGGAGACTACAAGGTAAAGATGTTTATAATATGAATCTGAGTCTAAGGGAAAGAGAAGTAAGGGGAAGAGTAGTTAGGGGAAAATGGCCTGAAGAAATGGGGACGAGCTGGGGGCTTGAAGCATGGTTAAAATTAGAAAAATTATCACACTTGTAAATATTTGATACTATAAAAGCAAATAAACATTATTATCAATTCACACAACTTCTTTATGGTCAAAAGAGCTGCTGTATACTAAAAATGTCAGTAAAGTCCTTGAAAATGTAAACATATCATTGACACTGGAAAGGCTTTGTGGAAATTCACATAGAGACAGATATAAGAGAGACAGTAATATCAGCTTAGAGGAGTATTCCCAAAACAATAGTTTCCACCATTACTATGCTGAAAATAGCAACAGAAAATTAAGTCATCTCTACTCTTTCAGCTTTCTTATGGGACTAGGCAGCTAGAGAATTTAAAGAAAAAGAAAAACCCAAGTTGTTAAGTGCCTAAATATTACTGTATTTAACTACATTTCAAACATAAGCAATGGCAGAAAAAAGTCAAGATTATTTATTTGCTCCATCTATGGGAAAACTAATGCAGACAACTCTCATCTTCCATCAAAATCTGCATCTTTATTTTTCTATTGACCTAAATCACATCCTGGACCATAAATGAGAATTTTTTATTTGTGAGCAAAGTCTTGTTATGGATTATAACTGGAAAAAGGAAGTATGAAATCCATCTGTCTTGGTCATTTAAGTATATAAATGGTTTGGTTGTCTCCCCCGCCTTCTTTAATAAATGCAATTCAATTTTTAAAGTGTTTATAAAGTACTTAGTCTGTGTCAGTCATTGAGCTAGGTACAGTGGATTCAAAGACAAAAATGATGATCCTTGTTCTCAAGGAGATTACAAGGCGCACACATAAACAGATAAACCAGTATAAATTTAAAAAAAAAAAAAGGAAATTTGGTGGAGAAATGGGAGTAGGAACAACTGGGAAAATCAGGAAAGGTCTCTGGAAGAAGGCTGACTTTGATCTGAGACTTAAAGGAAGTTAGATTGAGGATAGGAGCAGGGAGGGTATTTCAGGAATGGCAAATAGTACATGCAAAGGAATGGATGTGGGAGAAAATGCAATTAATTAAGGTAGCTGGAAAAACAGAGTATATGAGGGAAATGAAGTACATTTAGACTAGAAATATAGGCTGGAGTCATACTGTAAAGGACTTTAAATGCCAGAAGAATTTCTATTAGCAACAGGAATCCCTGAAGTTACTAGAGTGAAGAACTGATGATATCAGTCTTGCAAATATGTGGAGGATGGATTTGAGAAGAGCAAGTTTGGATACAAGAATCTATATGGCAGGCATTTGACTTAGTCCAATTGAGAGCCTAAATAGGAATAATTGTGTGATGAGTATAGACAAGGCAGTTGGAAAGAGAGTTGTGAGTGCTCCAAAGGAGTTCTTTCATTTGGGACCTTGAACCCTGTGCCCCTTTTCAAAATATAAACAAAATTCTAAAAAAAAAATTTTAATGAAATTCCCTGCAGATTGCAAAGTGTTCAGAATCTTGATCTACATAGAGAATTTCCATTCCCCATCATCCAATACCAATGGATATTAATTAATCTGAGCAATCATCCCTGATGTTACCCAAACATCCTTTCTGATAGATTTCACTTTAGTTCCCTTTTCTGCTCAGTTTGAAGCTTCTGGAAAGACATTAAATTTAGGACACGATAACGTAAAGGGATATTGGATTGGCTCACTTTAAAACATCATTTTCTCTGTAGAATCACATACAGACCTAAACTGTGAGATGAAGCCACTTTAAAAGATTTTTTTTTCAATTGCACTTTAAAAAAGAAGTACATGTCTCCTTCATGTGAGTACAATTTACTATAAATACCAAATACATTTCTCTGAAAATAACCCTCCCGTTCCAATGTTCACTCTAGAAGGTGGGAATACTTTATGCTATGATGCCTTTTATCACCTCCTGAGAGGTGAGAGCTTTTTTGGTTGCCTGTTAAATGAGTATTCTGTTTGCCCAGGTTTATTTTGAGAAAATTTCTCAACGTTTCTACAGTATACACCTGCTGATTGCTGTAATAAAAACCCTCTTATCCCTGGGTGATTAGGAAATTGATTCAAATAAGTTCTTTTAATTCTGAAGACATATTTGCTTTAAGAAACAGTTTCAAATGTGTAAGATTTAAGAGAAGCTCGATATACAAGAGCCTCATTATGGACACCTGCTTGTTAGTAAGAAATCAAAATGAAGTTCTGAAAGCAAGGGGAAAATTCAGTTTGCCTGAGATACTGCAGAAAGTAGAAAACAAGCAGCTTTAAAATAGAAGGGGGAAAAAGCACACTGACTTTGCTGCTGTTGCTGAAAAATGACTATAAATGGACTTTCTTTTTTAGACTTTTGAGCTGAAGGAGTCCATTAAACAAAAACACTAGGATAAAACCCTCTCAGCAGGATAAAGAAAGCGTTACATAGGTCTTAATTGACTTGGAGTTGGGGAAGTCTCCTTATACCATGGCAATGGAGCAAGGTGTGATTTGGCCTCCCAGGTTGAAACTCCAAATGTATTTTCCTATACAACAAGGAAGTCAAAAAAAAAAAAGATCATTTGCTCTTTTGGGGAGTTTTTTCCAGGATCTCTCTTTGTTCTTGGGCTTCAAAATTATAATAGCTACCTACAATTCCATGTTATAGCTCATGATAAGAGGAAGAAGAAAAATGAGTTTTTTTAAACATCATTTTTGGGACTTGTTATAATGTAATATGAATTCTTTCATATTTCTTCCAGGGGTAGTCTCATATTCTTTAATATCTTTCCCTCTTAACATGTCCAAGTAAATGAGAAGACAACAATTTAGTTATTTAAAGCACCATTTTTGCATGAGAGTTCTCTGAACAAGGATATATATTTCTGGTTCTGTACTGACTCTTCATCCCAGCCAGGGATAATGCACCTATGAAATTTCTGACAAGAGGAAGCCCATTACTGAGACACCCAGAAGTAGATGTTGCTGCATGAAGGCAATAGCTTCCCTGTTTCCTCTTCCTATACCCTTGAAAGAGATTTCCACTCAACTATTTTCCCCCAAGGTGACCAGAAATTAAGAAGCAGGAATGAAGACTAAAGCTGGCTGCTTGCTGGTGCTGCAAATGCCATCACTGCAATTGAGACACTATTTCCTGAGATGGGGCAGATACTGGAAAGCTGTAGTGGCTCAGGTGGAAAATCTGAGGTAGAAATGAGACCGAGGCACAATGATGGTGAGATAGACCACCAGCAACAAAGAAAAAAATGGGACTGGATAGGTAATTGCAAAATTTGGTAAGATGAGGTCAGGAAACCAATTCCTACCCTCTAGTGATTCCCTCATTTCGCTGTTATTGGCAGAAATTCATCCTAACAGGTTCTAAAAACACTATCCTTTACCCTAATTTCTCCCATGATTCAAAAGCTAGGAGGTTTGAGAGGAACAACTGGGTAAAGTGTTCTATGTAAGGGGAGTACTTGACAGTTGCTTGGTTTACTATGTTTTAATAAACCATGTTGACAATGTGGATTGTCTATGTAAAGATAGTCGGTCTGATTGACAGTCATTTCCCAGGCATAGGGTAGGGGCAGAGTCGTTCAGAAACTTTCCTATAATTTCCAAATAATTTGGAGCAGTATTTTGTTCTTAAACCCATAAAATCAAAACTGAATCAGGATCAGCACCTGCTATTATGAGGAGGAAGTATACTAACATGTATACACCAAACATACTCTGGCAAGCAGTGGACTCTCCCTCTCTACTGACTTCTTCCTTACTGCCTCCAAACACACCCACATCTCCTTCATCCTCAAAAAACTCTTCACTTTATCTAACCATCACTAACTCTCATCCCCCAATCTCTCTTTTGTGGCTAAACTCCTTGAAAAGGCTATCTACAATAGATGCCTCCCCTTCCTCACCTCTCTCTTTTTCATTCTCTGACTTCCAACCTCACCACTCATCTGAAACTACTCTTTCCAAAGTTACGAGCAACTTCTAAATTGTCAAGTCTACTAGTTTTTCTCAGTTCTCATCCTTCTTGACCTCCCTGCAGCCACTTACACTACTGAGTATCCTTTTCTCCTTAGGTTTTCAAGCCAACATTCTTGGTTTCACCTCCTACTTTGTCCAACCACTCAATCTCAGACTTCTTTGCTGGATTTTTGTCCATATCATTTCCACTCGTGATAGATGCTCCTTCTCTTCTCCCACTCTAAAGTTTCACTTGATGATCTCACCGGCTCCTAAGAATTAATTTATCATCTCTATAGTGATGATTTTCAGATCTATTTTTCCAGCCCTAACCTCTCTCCTGGGGTAGCTAGGTAGCACAGGGAATAGAGCACCAAGTCTGGAGTCAGGAAGACCTGAGATCAAATCTAGCCTAAGACACTCAGTAGTTATTTGGCTCCAGGAAAGTCACTTAACATTGTTTGCCTTGGTTTCTCATCTGTAAAATGAGCTGGAGAAGGAAATGGCAAAAGCCATTCCAGTATCTCTGCTAAGAAAACCCCAAATGGGATTTCAAAGAATCAGACACAACTGAAACAACCAAACAGCCACAAACCTCTCTCCTGACCTCCTTTAGTCTTACATCTCCAACTGCCTACTGGATATCTTAAATGGAATGTCCTTTAGACATACTAAACTCAACATATCTAAAACTGAATTCATTTCCCCAAATTCTCTCCTCTTCCTAACTTCCCTGTCACTGTTGAGGGTAGTGCCATCTTTCTAGTCATCTAGACTCAAAACCTAGATTGCCATCTGCAACTCTTCACTCTTCTCATCCCACCCTCTACCCCCTCCTACCCCTCACATATTGAGCACAGTTACTGGCACAGAGCAAATGCTCAGTGAATGCTTGTTGACTGACTGAAGAGATGATGAAACTTGGCTAGTGGCTTCAGTATGGTGCCACTTGGTGGCAAAACATTATACTACACTATCTTCTGGGTTAATTCTTTAATTAATAAAGTGACAATAGGCATCTCTATAAACACAAACGAATATGGGCTCTGACTATTATTGCAATGCTTTTACTGGGACCCAGTTCACCTACCAAGTCCAATCCATCTATCAACAAGCACACTTATTATGTACCAGGTATGGGACTCTGAAATAGAGAAACAAAGGTAACTAATCTCAGAAATGTAATCTTTTCCAATGCTAAAACAGCAGGAGCAACAAATAATCCTTAAGCAATCCTGATCTAGCTCTTACACTCCACATCTGATCTAGCAGCAGCTCTAACTTTTTGCTGATTATTTCACTGACTATATTTGTAAACACACATGCAACTCTGAATATATATGCAGCAAGAAATAGGGAATAAAAACTCAAGAGTTTTGACATATAGTAGTCACTGCATGACCAAGGGCAAGTAATTTAAGCTCCCAGTCATCCATGTAATTCTGTAAATTACAAAGGAGTTGTTCATCTACATAGAGGGAAGAGATTCTAAGAGGGGTTTTCTATAACCAATAAAATCATAAGTCTGGCAGAGAGGGGGGAGGAAGGGAGAGAGAGAGAGAGAGAGAGAGAGAGAGAGAGAGAGAGAGAGAGAGAGAGCTGTCTCTTATACA
>NC_058130.1:641571732-641696673 GCF_016433145.1 Gracilinanus agilis | reverse complement strand
AGAAAAGAGAGAGAGAAAATGAGAGACAGAATGAGAGAGAGAGAGAGAGAGAGAAAAGAGAGAGAGAAAATGAGAGACAGAATGAGAGAGAGAGAGAGAGAGAGAAAAGAGAGAGAGAAAATGAGAGACAGAATGAGAGAGAGAGAGAGAGAGAGAAAAGAGAGAGAGAAAATGAGAGACAGAATGAGAGAGAGAGAGAGAGAGAGAAAAGAGAGAGAGAAAATGAGAGACAGAATGAGAGAGAGAGAGAGAGAGAGAAAAGAGAGAGAGAAAATGAGAGACAGAATGAGAGAGAGAGAGAGAGAGAGAAAAGAGAGAGAGAAAATGAGAGACAGAATGAGAGAGAGAGAGAGAGAGAGAGAGAGAGAGAGAGAGAGAGAGAGAGAGAGAGAGAGAGAATATCTATTTGGGTGCTGGGTTTCTTTTCAGTCCAAATTATGATTCCATTGGTATCCTTGACAGGTTAGACATTCCCTTCACCTAATGAGACAAGCATTTTTGTTGTTGTTTTCAGTCATTCAGTCTTATCTGGTTCTTTGTGACCTCATGGACCACAGCATGCCAGGCTCTTCTATTTTCCACTATCTCTTAGTCTGTCCAAGCTCATATTCATTGCTTCCATGATATTGTCTATCCATCTCAATTTCAACTGTCCTTTGGCCTTCAATTTTTTCCAACATTCAGGGTCTTTTCTAATGAGTCCTTCTTATTATGTGGCCAAAGTATTAAAGCTTCAGCTTCAGTATTTGACCTTCCAGTAAATAGTTTGAATTAATTTCTTTAAGTAGTGACTGATTTGATCTCTAGAGCAGAAAGTAATAGGGTTTTGTCATAATAACTTGCTGATCATAGTTCTTTTTCAGTGACCCAAAAGGCAACTCTACACATGGTCAATACCCAAATCAGATGATTATACGCTTTGCAGTCAAATGTGGAAAAGCTCTATATAGTCGGTTAAAACAAGACCTGGATTTGATTGTGGTTCAGATCATGAGCTTCTTATTGGGAAATTCAGACTTAAGTTGAAGAGAGTAGGGAAAATCATCAAACTGTATAGGTATGACCTAAATAATATTCCTTATGAATATGAAGTAGAAGTGAGGAATAGATTGAAGAAATTAAATATGGTAGACAGAGTACCTGGAAAACTATGGACAGAAAGGTTTACAGTATTATTCAGATCAGCATTACTAATTGGTAATTTATAAATTCATAGAGTTGTCTAGGTGATACTGAAGAAGATAAGGAACTTATCAATGGAAACATAGCTAGTTTCTATCAGAGGTCTCGAGTCTTCCTGACTCCAAGATTGGTCTCTCCCACTATATCTTTGTTGTCACTCAAACACATGGATAATTAAATAAATATATGCAAGCTTACAAATACACTCATGGAGACATACCTTATACCCGTGATGGGCAAACTATGGCCCAGTGCCAGATGTGGCCCCCTGAAATGTTCTTTCCAGCCCTGCAACATTATTCCTAATCTGACAAGTACAATAAATAGGATACAATACAATAAAACTTCAAAAGAGTTGCCTTAGAAACAGACTGACAGATGAGCATTTCCATTCCTTTGGCCCCCTCTTTAAAAACTTTGCCCATCACTGGGCTAGACCAATTATCCTTAAATTTCTGTATGTCTCAAACTGGTCAGGGGTACTTGCAAATTCTCATGCCCTGAGTTATTACTCAGAAGACACTTTGATGAAACTACTTTTCAATTTATTCTTGGAACAATTATGGTTTTTGCCATTGCTTAGTAATATTACTTTCTCAGTCTTTAGCTGCAAAATACATGACAAATAAAAAGTATTAAAAAAAAACAAACCTCTAAATCAAAACCATAATTAGCCATCTTAAGAGATTGATTCTAGCTCAGAGATACTGTGATTGTATGTGTCTTGGTGATTTAAAAGGGGAACTGGGACTAGCCCTGGACCAGTCTAATTTTCTTTCCTTTTAAAAGCTTTATGGAAATGCACTCTGCAAATTTAAGTTATGTTAAGTAATACCTAAGGTATTCAAACTATTTCAGGAATGTGGCAAATGAAAAGGGAACTTTCAAATAGGCATCTTTAAATGTTGAGACCTCTTAGTTTAAACCATCTGTGGCAATCCACCTAAAACGAATTTTTAAAAAATAGTTCCCACCCTTAACAACTTCATCTTTACTCATAACTTAAGGGCATTGCTAGAAGCATCAGTGATTCACTGGCATTTAGATATAGTTTCAGTGTTGAATGTAATGCAAACTAAATGGGTACTGATGGACGGAGAGAACTCTGAGAATCTGAGAGAGAATTTTCTTTCTTGAAAAAAATCTAATAGGATTGTTTCCCTTCTCTGAATATAAACAAATAAAGAAGGATCATTGATGCATTTTAATGCACAGAAGGAAAATGAAGTTCTGAAAGAAAAATAGTTAACCAAGACAGATTTGAAAGTAACATTAAATTTATTACATTTTAATAAAACAAACTGTACATAAATGATTTGCATTTTCACTTATAATACTCTTAATCCTTCTTTTCTGCTTGACTTTGTATAATTTTGCACATTCGTTAAATTCAGAATAAAAATACAATTTCCCCAAGGGGGGGGTCCAAGATAGGTTTTTTTTTTAATTATCCTTCTCCTCTTTCTTATCCAAGTAAATGAAGGGTATGCATTTGGGAAATGGAATACGGATCTCATTCTGCACATTTAACTATGGAACCAAATGAGCTTGAAGCCCTTTGGCAAGGGGCTTTCCTTCCTGGAACAAAGTCTTCTTTATCATCTATGTCTGAAGGCCTGAACCATGACTTCTGGGTCACTGACGCCATGACAACCTCCCCGTCAGCTCCTACCAGCACCAGGATCTCATTTGTACACTTCGTTCATAAGGTATGGAAGAGAATCCTTTACCCCTTCAAAAAACAGGCATGCATCTATTTTACAGAGGCCTTTCTTTGAATGAATAAAATCTTCTTTGAGATTGCCTGAAGGGCCCTTTGCAAAACTAAGACTAGCCCTGATTTTCCATAATTTACTTTTGCTAATTGACTTCTAACAGAATTCTACTGGCAAGCAACATTTACGATTGCATGCACCTTTAATGCGAAAAGGAAATTTAAAGTACCATGTGATAGAAGTTTGAGAGAGCAACTTTCTCCTTCCTGCATTATCATCTTCTACTGGCTATAACACCCTAAAGAATAGCCTAAATCAATGAAGCAACATTGACATGGAGGAAACTGGTTAAAATGGGTCCAGACACAAAATCTGCTCCCTCTGAGTAACAACAGGTGAGCAACAGAAGAGCTCTGTTTTCCGTTGTTAAGACTGTGGATCTAAAATATTCTTCTCCTATAAATGTAAAATATGATGGATCCCAGAGAAAAATAATTTATCTGGCTGTCTAGTCATTGTTCTGTACAGTAGGACCTCATTTTATGCAACCAATACATTTCAAGACCCTTAGCATAAATTAAAAAGCTTGCATAACAGTAAGCTCCATTTTTAAATAATTATTTCTTAGGCACTTTGTGCTTTTTTAGGCTTATCAGAGCAACCAGCATCACTACTCTTGTACTTTGGGGTCATTGTTAATAACTAAATAGTGTTAATAAAACAAAGGGAAGCACTGCTTTTATGGGGCCATGACTTATTTGTTTGATGCAAGAACTCCAAAGACTGATGTGCGAGTTAATGTTTGGTGCAAAACAATGTAATAACTCACACAAACGCTTCCAGAGTGAGAATGAATGTGACTGGCTGAACTGCTGCCACTTGGGAAAATGGCACAGATTTAGCATGTAATTTAAAAATTTTATTTTACATATTTTTCTGCCCTGATTTTTTTCAATTTCCAATCATGTATACCTGCATCTATATGTGTCTAGTGCATGTAAATAAGGTCCTACTGTATTCTATGAGAAACTAATTAACATTGAATGAATTATGATTCTATTTTCTAATCACAAATTTTTTAAGCCCTTACTTTCTGTCTTGGTATCAGATATAAGACAGAAGAACAGCAAGGGCTAAGCATCTGGGGTTAAGTTACTTGCTCAGGTTCCCACAGCTAGGAAGTGTCTGAGGCCATAGTTGAACCCAGGTCCTACGGGCTCCCGGCTTGTACCTAGCTGCCCCTAAAATATTTTATTAAGTTGTATCAGATCTTGAAAGATTAGCATATTTGTAAAAGTCTGCCCTTAAATTCTAGTGCTCTCTATTACCTCTAGGATCATCTGAACTCACTGATTTGGCACTTTAAATCCTTTCCACACTGGCTCCAACTTTACCTTGAGCCTTTTTATATAATGCTCCCTTTCCTGAATTCCATAGTCCAGTCAATCTGACTTTTTTTTTTTTTTTGATGTTCCTCATACATAGAACACTGTTTTCCATCCAGGTTCCTTTGCACGCTCCATACCCAAGACAAAAGCCCTTTTCACCTCTATTTCTTAGAAACACTATTTTCCTTGAAAGTTTAGATCAAGGTTTACCCTCTACATGAGGGCTCTCACGATCCCCTCAGCACCCTCTCACCATAAATTACATTATATTTTATAGATATGTTCACAGGTTGTTGCTCCCTAACAAATGTAAGCTTCTTAAGGGCAGGGTCTGTTTCATTATTGTCTTGGTGCCAAATTACTTAATTATTGTATATATTGATGTATAGAAACCTGAGAGTATTTGGTCTGAGACACACGGTAAATCTTTTATGCTGTTAAATGAAACCATTCAGGGAATTGACTGCTCCCAAACTGAGTTTTCTCTAAAAAAAAAGCCACAAAGTAGATTTGAAGATTCCAGGTTTAATGATTGCTTTTCCTTGTGTTAATAATAATAGTTTGACACGTAGACAGCAATTTAAGGTTTGCAAATGCTTTATCTATCTATCCCATCTAGCCTTCTGCTGCAGTATCCTTTTTCTTTTTGTTTGGAAAGTCAGTATGGTTTTTTCCAAAGAAAGAGGAGTAATTCTGGAGTTGGAATATTGGGGTTTAATTCAACATTTAGGGTCACATAGGTCATAATTGTCAGAGGGGAGATTTGAATGCAGACCATCATCAAGAATAACGTTCTACGCACTGTATCACTCTTATTTACTGCCGTCTACTATCTAGGTGACCTCTATGCAAAGGCTGGATAACCACTCATCAGATATGAGGCAGAAGGGATACTTGTTCAAGTACAGATAAGTTAGCCTAGGTAGCCTTTGAGGACCCTTCCAGCTCCTAAATTCTGTAGTTGTATGGCTGAATCCATTGGAAGCCAGTCATTAAGAGAACTACAGAAATGACTGACCAAGAAAATAGTTGATTGATGAAGGTGTCTTACAGAGTCTTGATGTTTTGTAAAGCAAGGAGTGACTTTTCAGAGGATGACTAGATGATGACTTTGACATTAACCTCTCAGGGGCTGGAAAGGGGAGCAGAAAATGCATTATGAGTATTATCTATTAACAAAGATTTCTCCTGTTGGATTGTTATCTTCACTTACCTTGTCACAGAAGACCTTGATCTGGCAGTAAGCTCTGTGAATGGGTTTATTGCTTCGGTTGTTGTAACTGTACGTGTCAATCTGAATCATCAAAGGAAGCCCTTTTACCCCTTTCTGGGAGGAGAAATCTGTACTTAGGCAATTCACAGTGATGAAAATCTGAGGGAGAGAAAGAAAAAGAGAAAAAGAGGAGAATGCCCAATGAGATAGCATAAGTTACCATAAAAATACAAATACATTCAACTCAAACTCAAAACAAGTCAGAGTGAATAAGGTCCTGTCAGGAAGACCTGAGTTCAAAGCTCCACCTCATATACTAAGATCTATGATCTTCAGTAAGGCACTAAGCCTCTCTTTGCCTCGGTTTCCTCATCTGTAAAAGCAGGGGGTTGGATTCAGTCTGTAAGATCCCTTCTAACTCTAAATCTGTTCTTAACAAGCAGACCTCAAATTACCCCCACAAGGGATCTATATTTAGATTTTAAGGAATTTCTGAACTTGAATCAAAAAATAAAAAACCTACACCTTTATTCTCACTAACTTCTAATTGACATTTAGTATTTCCTTCAATTATTTAAAAACACTATATAGAGAAGAGGTTCATGGGCTTCACCAGATTTCCAAAGAAGTTTATGACAAATAAAAGAAATTAAGAATCCCTGCTCTAAATCTATGATTCTCTGAATATGCTGCCATTCTAACTTGTTTAATTTGATCATAAAATAATAATGGCTGCCTTTGACATAGTTTACTTAGTGATAATTGTTAAGCGTCAACTATGTGCCAGGCACACACTCCTGTAGAAGCAAGATACCTTAAGTATTATTTTCTCCATTTTACAGATGAGGATGTGACTTAAAAGAAAGGAAATAGTGTGACCTGTCCATGGTCATAATCTGAACTATGGTTCAAAATCCATGTGTCTCCTGACTCCAAAATCATTGGTCTTCTCAGCAAGCTACCTCTCTTAATAGTATAGGGCAGTGATGGTGAACCTTTTAGAGATCAAGTGCCCAAACTGAACCCTCACATGATATGTGAGCCCCCCTCAACCAACCCCCCCATCTTGCCCCAGTCTGGAGGAAGAAAGCACTCCCATTAGGCTGCTGGGCAGAGGAGGGGGTGATGTGAAAATATCCTCAGGTACAGTGGAGAGGGGGAAGGAAGCAGCCCCCTCTGGCACATATGCCATAGCTTGCCAACACAGATATAGGGCATCTGATATAAATAAAGTTAATGCTCTAAAAGAACAAATTCTCAAAGGTTCCTCCAACTTAGGTCTTTAAGCTATCTTTAACAAGATAGCAAAAAGCCAGTCTAAAATACTTCTAAAATTCTATCCGCAAGTTCAAACTTGTGGGGCTTTGAGAGGAGGGGAGAGGAAGAAGTCATGTTTTCTTAAAAAACATCATAAATACTTTTTCACAAATGGATTCCATTCTCAGCTTGATGACCTTGAGTAACCAGATGTAGGATCTTGAGGAAAGCAATTATATTCTCAGAATATTATTTTGGTATAAAACAGAAGTTCTTAACCTATTCTCTGTCAAGAACCCCTGTAGTAGTCCAGTAAAGCCTAATTGATCCTTTTTCAGAACAAAATTCTTAAATGCATAAAAATAACTGATTATGAAAGAAGCCAATTATATTAAAGTGCAGTTATCAAAAGATTAAAACACACATATGTATGTACATACACCACCAACAATAATTTTGGTTTAACAATCCCTAGAGGATAGGGGGTAAAAAACTTGGGTTCAAATCTCATCTCTGCCATCTACTGGCTATGTGACTTGTGGAAAAATTATTTTACTTCTTTGGACTTCATCAGTTTCATCATCTGTAATATAAGGGAATCTAATTCGAAGACTTCTAAGGTCTCTTCCAGCCCACTTGAGGTAAATGACTTGGTGACAGCAATATGAAAGATAAATTGAAGTACAGATAGACTTGAGAAGAGAAAAAGAGATTAGAGACTTTTAGAGAAATCTTGTGATAAAGAGAAAATGGGGAGTGACAGCCAGACAAGCCATGGCTGCACCCAGAGCCAAGGTTATGTTGCTATTGGCCCCTCTCACCATCACTCAGAAGAAAGGTCGAAGGATGCTAAGGAAGGATAAAACAAAGGTTAAGGATGAACTATATAGGAGATTGATTGGCATAGTCATCTAACAAAGCATCCCCTCTAAAGCCAGACCCTAAATCCCAAAAGCCATCTGCAAAAAAAAAGGGAAGTTTTTCAAAAGGAAAGGTGGATGTTGATAAAGATGGCACTTTATTGATGTTATTCAATCATTTCAGTTTTTGCTGATTCTTCTTGACCCCATTTGGAGTTTTCTTGACAAAGATACTGGAGTGGTTTGCCATTTCTTTCTCCAGCTCAGATTACAAGATGAAGAATCTGAGGCAAAGAGGGTTAAGTGACTTGCTAAGAGTCAACCAGCTGTTGAGTGTCTGAGGCTGGATTTGAACTTAGAAAGAAGAGTCTTCTTGACTCCATACTAAAACACAGGCACAGAAAGCTCAAGGGGCTAAAGATGTCAAGTGAATTTGGGCAATTTGAGTTAACCGTAGTTCTAGGGATGATACAGTTTGAAATGTTATTTTTATCAAGTCTTCTTTATCAAAAATTCAGAATCTTATTTTCCTTTTTGTCTAAATGATGTTGTTAGCAGACAGAACACTCATTTTGAAGGACAAGGGCAGACATCACTGATAGGATGCCTCAGAAGCTGAGCTGAAATGGAGAGGAATTTCTTCTCTTCTAGACTGAGAAGATTTCTTCTGGACACCAGGAAGAGATTCCCTGACCCTCCCACATATACCAATATCAGATATATTGGTGTGAATATCAATACTCCCAAACATCTGGTGGGGACAGAAGAGAATAACTTTCAAAATTAGCTTGTACTTCTCTGTCTACTATCAGCATAAGCTTTACTCATTAAAACACAGGAGGGGGCGGCGAGGTAGCACAGTAGAAAGAGCACCATTTCTGGAGCCAGGAGGAACTGGGTTCAGATTTGGCCTTAGACATTGCCTAGCTGTATACCCTGAACAAGTCACTTAACCCCAACTGTCTAACCTTCACTATTATTCCTTCTTAGAACTGATACTAAGAAGGTAAGAGTTTTTATAAATAAATTAATGAAACACAGGGGCCTCTCTGGACTTGCCCTCATTTCCTTCCCTTTCTTTACCACTGTTCTCCCACCCTGCAATTAATTCTTTTTTTACCACAATCTTTCAGGCACTTTGGAGTTCAATGACTTCCCCGAGATGACCTCAACCAAAAGATCAGCATTTCCTTTTTCTTAATTGGGGGATCTTCTTGTCTGAATAAGAATTTTGTCATTTCCGTTTCATTTCCTCAAATTAAGAGTAGGCTGATGAAAAGTTATTAAACAAATGTGTGCTAAATACAAAAATGCCCACCCTTACTCCAAATGAAATCAAATGAGATAATATGTGCAAAGCAGTCAAGCACAATGCGTGGCACATAGTAGGCATTCTATAAGTGCTTATTCTCTTCTCTCTTCCCCTTCCTTTCCTTTCTCTTCCCCATCTAGAGTATAAATGAAGATTCTTCACAGGATTTTACAACCACTTTGAGTTTTGGATAGTCCATGGAGGAAAGGATTTTGAAAGTTGTCGCATACTATTGCTGATAGTAGCCTATGTCTGAATTACTGTGATCAATTATGAGAAGAATTTTTAATAAACCTAGGTACAGTTTGAAGGGAAAAAAGATGGTTATTGTAATCATACAGGTAAGACGTGATAAATGCAGAATTTAGGATGGTGGCTCTGCAAGCTGAGAGAAGGGGATATATGGGACTGGCATGGTAAAGCTAGAAATGCCAAGATTTGGAAATCTACTAGGTTTGTGTGATGAATGAGTGAGGAGGTGGGACTATTCCCGAGGTTATGGAGTTGAATTATAGCAAGGATGCTTGGGAATCTGAGTGACCAAGAAGATGGAGGTGGCCTCAACAATAATTAGGATGTTCAAAAGAGCACCAGAGTTTGGGTACTGGAGATTTGTGCGCTAAGATTACCAAGAAATGATCTATGTTCACATCAACATAAATGCAACTATATTGCACTCAACGAATAGGGATGTTCCTAAAAGAAATGATCTCCAGCTTTATCTATAACTATATTATAGATAAATAAATTTAAATATTAAAAGTATTAGGAACTAAGATAGTGATTCCCAAGATGGGCACCACCGCCCCCTGGTGGGTGCTGCAGCGATCCAGGCGGGTGGTGATGGCCACAGGTGCATTTATCTTTCCTATTAATTGCTATTAAATTTTTTAAAAAATTAATTTCCAGGGGAGCTAAGTAATATTTTTTCTGGAAAGGGGGTAGTAGGCCAAAAATGTTTGGGAACCACTGATTTAGAGGATACCTGGGAAACAGAATGCCAAATGAAAAAAGACTGAACTAGGAGGCAGAAGACCTGGGTTTGAGTCTTGGAATCTATAGCTTTGTGATCTTCAGTGAGTCACAACCTCTTGGAACCTCTTCTCTATTATGGGTGCATTAATACTCACTTACCTTGATTTGCATGATAATACAGATATAACCCAGATCAAATTATTTACTGTCTCTGAGACAGGGGAGGGACATGAAGGAGGAAGACAATTTGGATCTTAAAATTTTAAAGAACATACATTGAAAACTGTTATTATCTGTAACTGGGAAAAATATTTTTGATTAAAAAGAGAAACTAAAAATACTTATATACCTAAAATGCAAGGTTATTATACAAGCTGAGTGAGAAAATATATGAGAAATGTCTGTAACATAAAATGTTCTTTATTGAGATTATTATGAGGGTTCATTGTCCAAAAAATAACTCTTAATTTACTACTAAATATCCAGTTTAATTCCAATTTATTTATTTGGCTTAAAATGTTTTCTCCTAATAAAACACATACACCTTTGTAAGTGGCAACACATTCAGAACCTGCTGGCATAAAAATGAATGACTTCTCTAGTGTGAAGAGGGGAAGAAGAAGGGAAGGCAACACCTGGGAACTTCAATGTAACAAACAAAGAAATTTTAAATTGTTTTTCGTGTTTATTGAATTTCATGTGAATTTAAGAAAATCTTCAATTCAGATACCTGCCATGTTAGACAGCTTATAAGGAGATGAAAACATTAGGGAGAAGACTGACTGGAACAAATGGAGTAAGAGTTCTTCATCCTTTGAGAATGAATTCAAAGTGATTTTCTGAATTAGCCAAAAGTCACTTAGAATAGCTACAGAGAAAAAGGTGACTAACTGGGAGAGTTAATGCTTTTGTTGGTTACAATGCAATAATACATTGTCATGTAAAGAGGTCAGTCATTGGCTTCCTCTAACTCACTTCCAAAGAAGGAGCCTTGAGAAGCTATTAATTAAATAACCTCTTACTTTAGCTAGAGAGAGAACTGGGAGTGACATGAGCAGGTTGGAACTTGGAAAGGTTTCCAACATGAGAGACAGTTAGCATGATCCAATCCATAATCTTAGTGGGGGGGAAACAATATTTATTTTTATATACTTGGTTTTCTTTGTAATATGATAGATTTTATTGTATGCATTTAAAAAACATTATTCTGAGAAAGGGTCCATAGACTTCAAAACAGATTGCCAAAGCAGTCAATGACTCACAAAAAGGGTTAAGAACTCATCCTCAAAAACTTCATCTAACTCTAAAATTCTATGATTCTGTAAATCAGTACTCACCTAATTCATTAAAATGGACAAACTGTATTTTAAAAAATCTATTCACCCCCAGGAATAAAAGATACACTAGGGTAGTATTAGTAGAACTACACATTAATCCAGCTCCACTGGAAAGCAATTTGAAATTGAGCTCAAAAATCATTACACTCCATAGTGATACCAGGATGTATCTCAATCCCAAAGCTACTAAAGAACTCAAAGAAACAAGGAAAATTATTCATACATATTAAAATATTTAGAGCAATTCTTTTAGGAGAAGCAAAAACCTTAAAATTCCAGGTTGCCATTTGTTGGGGCATGACCATACAAATGATAGTATATTTATTTAGTGGAATATTGCATAAGAAATGATGAAATGGATAGTTTCAGAGAAAACCTGTGTGAACTGACACTAGAGTGAAATGACTAGAACTAGAAGAACAATTTGTATGATAATAATATGAAGAAAAACAACTTTGAAAGACTTGAGAACTCTGATCAATACAATGACAAGGCAAGATTCCAAAGGACTGAAGAGAAAGCACTCTAACCATTAACTCACACTTTGAAGTAGGCAAGATTGTTGAGGAACTTAAGAGGCAGAATAAGATATGCATTTTGGGACATGGCCAAAGTGGGAATTTGCTTAGTTTGATTATACATATTTATTATGATAGTTTTCTTTTTCTTTTTGTGTATTCATTGGTGGAGGGGAGAAAATAAATTCTTAATTAAAAAAATTTAATTTCAAGATAAAAAGAAAACAAAATATAAAGAAGTCTGTTAGCCCCACTGAAATTTTTATCCATCTTAAAAATGAGTATTTTAGTATAATTAAGATGAGAAGTTCACCATTACTAATACCATAGCAACATCATAGTGAGTAGGAATAGTGGAAAAAGTAGAGTACGCCCACCATCAGTGTTATGAAACGTTAACGAAATTTTCAGTGGTTCTAATTTTCTTGGGACTAATCTAATTTATGTTGGAACTTATTCCTCCTTGCCCATGCTAATTTACACAGCTGTAATTTGTTGCCAGCTATGGACTTCCATAAAAATCCATTTTTATTTTATTTTGAAGAAAAATCAATTCTTCACTTGGGAGGGTGAAGCGAATTAGCAAAACAGCACACCATCACACAGCCAGTGAGGAGTGAAGGATTTCAGCAACGCTCTAATTGCAAATAGCCCAGATGAGCTAACTCTCATTTAACCCTGTCAAAATGGGTTATGAGGGAACAATCAACATCTGACTTCTTTCATCAAGGAGAAGATGGAAAACTGAGATTCTCAGTTACCCAGGGCTCTGCTATTATAGCAACCATCAAGAAAACACATGTGATTGACTAGCAAAACAGAGATTTCAGATGAATATACGGAGATGTAGCATATAACAAAATGTTGGGCCTATGGTAGATGTTTGTTAAATAAATGTACTCAGTGGGAGCAGATAGGGGGCTCAGTGGAATGAGAGCCAAGCCTGGAGATGGGAAGTCCTGTGTTCAAATCTGACCTCGGACACTTTCTAGCTGTGCGACCCTGGGTAAGTCACTTACCTCTCATTGCCTAGCCCTTACCATTCTTCTGCCTTGGATCCAATACATAGTCTTCATTCTAAGATGGAAGGTAAGGGTTTAAAGGGGGGGGAAAACCACTTTATTGACCAGTCTTTTTAAAGACTGGGCTAATCCTGATTGGCTGAGTAACAATCAACCACCTCTACAAATGGTCTACAAAAGCTCTTGCTTATCCCTATATATCCACTCATAACCTCCCTCTCTCATCTAAGACTTTCTACCTTCAAAAGATAGGCCAGCGTGCAAACAGTGTGAGCTTATGTCTGTTATACACCAGAACTTAGTGTATTTCTTGATGCAATATATTACTTGGAGAAAGATGGCAAATCAGCATGGTGTCTGAATAGGATTCTACCTGAAGAGTAAGCCCAGAATGATATTCAGACAATTCAGATTTGATGAGAAAGGAGTTTTCTTGTTCAGCAACCCCCAAAGTATATTAATCTTCTAGGGAGAATCTAAACCACTGCAAGTCTTAGAGAGTCTACACAGGACTCTGGGTGAGAGAGACTCACTAGAATAACAAAGTGCTGCCTTAATGGCAACCCCAATTTCAGTTTCCTTTTCAGAGAGCTGATAGGTTGTTCTTTCCTCTTCTGTCACCTGCTCTAGATCCCGCTTACCAATGATGCCCTGAACCATATCCTCCATAACCTAGAGGAACTTCGGCCCTAGGGAGCTGGTCTTTGGATTAGTGACTGCTTCTCCCACACCACAGCTTCAGAAAAGTTCTAGTCTTACTTTTCTTCATTCCCTCCTCAAAGATCACTTCCTTTACAAACTTCTCTCCAGCTGCCTACCACCCCACTGCCCAAATTGGGTATTCATGAACTATGATCTAATCAACTCTTTCACGGCTCCTGGATGGTGTGTCAATCAACTCCCCTTTAGCCCCCACTCACCATTCTGTAACTTTGAGAACAAAATTGCCCTTTCCTAGCCACTCACTTCTGTTGTTTCCCCCATTAGAGGGCATGGACTGTTTTTTTTTTTTAACTTTTATTGTATTCCTAGCATTTAGCACAGTCAGGCAAATGGCAAGAACTTAATAAATGATTGTTTGCCAACTGACTGTGGTGAAATAAAGGTTCTCCCATATGTGATACTCTTATTGCCTATTAAGTAGTCAGTGAAGTTTATTTTTGTAGCCATCCAAGGAAAGGAGTGGATTTTTCGCATTTTTTATTTCTTTCAATACAGGAAGAAGGAAACCAGTGGAAATGGAGGCCTGGGGGAACAGAGGAAGGGAACCACTCAAGATAAAGGGGTCTTTCTTAGTATAGTGCTAGAAACTAAACCCCCTACCCATTGCTGGAGAGCTTGCTCTCTACCTGGGGGCATAAGCATAAATCATTTTATAAGAGAAAAATAATTACAAATCTGGGTCCTGTAGCATAAATTTGCCTCATGAGCCAAAGTTATGTTTTCAAGATCTCTAGAAAGTAAAACTCCATAGTAAAGCAATGAGCTCAAAAGAGAAGATGGTCTCTGAATCAGATAATCAAGCCCAAGAATGAATTTAACCCATATGAACAGAGGGACTTTGGTGGGGAGGGGAAAAAGGGGTGTGAATGAGCATGTGCAATTCAACTCTTCCATGGGGGCCATAACAGGAAGTAACCTAGCCTCCTTCATTCATCACAGAGAGGATGAAATAGTGTCTAATGCTCCTAATTGGAGAAAAGGGGGGTCAACTTTCCCCATAAATATGGAAACTTTCAAAGACTTGTCATCTCAGAATTATAATGGCTGATGCTCAGAGAAGCAGGTAAACTAGATTAGCCATATTTATTTTCTCTTAAATACTGAGATTATCAGATTAGTGGTCCTAAAGGGTCATGTGCAGAGAATCTCTTAAGAAATGTATCCATCAGTCCTCTTTTTTTTAAACTCTTACCTTCCATCTTAGAATCAATACCATAAAGTGGTTCCAAGGCAGATGAGCAGTAAGGGCTAGACAATGGGGGCTAAGTGACCTGCTCAGGGTCACACAGCTAGGATATTAGTCAGTTCTAATAAACTGTTTTGATGTGTTTTTGGCTATGGATTTAATAAATCAAAGGAGAATGGCAGACTAGAAAAAAATTGGTCCTTATATGAAAATATGAATTTGAGTCTTGTCTACTCTGCCTTAGTAACATTATGACCTTGAAAAAGTCACTTTAACCTAAACTTCCCTCAGTTGTGAAATAGCATCTTTGTGTCTCCACATCTCTCGGTATGGTGCTTTGCAGAGAAAGGTGTAAGGATGGGATTTTGTGCAAAGGAGATGGAATCAAAGAAGGAGAAGGCAGTTGCTGGCAACTGCTGACAGTTGAGACCAGCAGAGGATTCTGGGAATTTCCCATCCTTACGAGGGGCACTAAAGACTTCTTGAATAAATGAATGAACAAATATAAAATAATCTTGAGAACAAATAATAATACATGAAAGCAACAATTTTAATAACCCAAGTTAAGGTAGAAGCAAAGAAAACGGGCATAAAAAAAAAAAAAAGAAACCTGAATGCCCCTCCCACCAACACTCACCAAAAACCATGTTTGAGGAGATACAAACTTCAGGTTGGATTAAAATCAATTGGAGTCAAAGAAATATGGAATCAGAGGCTCAAGTTCAAACTTTGAGTCTCCCATTTAACCACTCTACACATGCCTCAGTTTCCTCTACACATCTTCTGAGGTCCTGCTATGTTCCTAAAAGCTCTTAGGTAATTTCCAAGTCAGATTCTATGTTTTTATGAATATTAACATTTCTTATCTCACAAAGTCTAATAATATCCACACTGCCTGTCTACTTACTAAGAAGATCAAATTACATGCTGCATGCAAAGTGATTTCTCGTTGGGTAGCACTATATAGATGTGAGCTATTATTTTGATAAAGAAGTTTGCTCACTGGTGGCAGCCGGATTGCAGGCAGCCAGACGGATAGCCTTCATTTTTTAGTACTTGATGATTCAGCCCAACATAACAGGCCCTGGAAGATTCTAGTGGCTATTTCCTAAATCATTAGAATTCACAGTTGGCTCCCTGATTTACCCATTGATCAAATTAGGCACCCATTCTGATACACAGGGAGAGAAGTTAATTGTGGGCTTGTCAGCACAAAGTCTAAAAGGAAGGACATGGGGTGATTGACCATGAATATTTACGAAGGCTGCTTTTCCAAGATGGTAAGGGAGACTTACTGAAAATATAGCATAAGGGAAGGAACGCAGCCTTAAAGGCACTATAAAAGTCAGTCAACCTCGGAGGTGGTCTTTAAAAGTCAACCCCAAAAGAGCTCCAGAATCGACCTGGGGACCCTCATGGTGGCCAAAAGGCCTCCTGGGAGAGCTGAGGGGTCCTCGGGGCTCCCAGGCTGTGTTCCGGATTGCTGACCAGAGCACCCACATTCCATAGAGAGTAAACAAACGTGAGCCTGCGTGGCTCCCCTGCCAGACTGTGTGGGGAGAGAATGAGAGCAGCAGAAGTTCAGTGTTGCAGCTGGGTAATTAATGTCACTGCTGGCACTGCTTCTCCCTGCTGGCTCGCCTGCCTGACCTCCCAGCACAGCACGGTATCAGTCCTTGATGCTATCACAGTCCCGTTGAGCCAAACTTACAACCAAATGGTTAAACGTTAACTGAAGCCAGTGGATGGGGGATGGAGAGCCAGGTAAGGACGCTAAGTAAAACCCTGATTTAGAAACGGATTCTGCTTCATTTCACAAACCCAGCTGAGTCCTTTAGTCCTTGTGCAGCTGGTAAATGAGAAAACAGATGCCTTTGGGAAATGGTATCTACACAGCTTGCAGTTTTGTTTTGTTTCCTTTTTTAAAGCCCTTGCCTTCACTGTTAGATGTGATACTAAGTATTAGTTTCCAAGGCAATTAAGTGTCCAGGGTCACACAGCTGGGAAGTGTCTGGGGACAAATTTGAACCCATCTCAGGACTGGCTCTCTATCCACTGACTAGCTGCTCCCTGCATTTTTTAAATGCATCAAATTAATTGAAGCCAGAGGATATCCTCAAACAGTCCACTTCCAGCAACTTGAACCTGTGACCCTTTGCCTTCAGTCAGTTCTGAGTGTTTTAAGAATGCATGCATGCAAACACAGGTCACTCAGTGGTTTGAGAGCCAGGTCTAGAGGCAGGAGGTCCTGGGTCCAAATTTAGCCTTAGATATTTCATAGCTGTGTGACCCTAGGCAAGTCACTTAACCCCTGTTGCCTAGACCTTATCATTCTTCTGCCTTGGAACCAATGCACAATATTAATTCCAAGTTGGAAGGAAAGGGTTAAAAAAATAATGCATGCATGCCTTGAAATGAGTGTCAAATAAAAAATTTTAAATTATTTCTTCAGGATCAATTCAAACCCGCTATTCATTATTTTTTCTGTAATCTTACCAGTGTGTCTTTGGCTTCTAAATGACATATTCATTGAGAGGTGACAATGTGGCAGATAAGATATACAATTCATATTTGCAATTCCCTTGAAGATTTCTCCAGCTAGAAACATGTTTCTAAAAGCATAGGAATATACATTTCCTTACTGTTCTCCCAACTAGAATTGTCTTTTCCATCCCCTTCAAGTTCTAAATCTATGATTCTATCTGCTTACAAAAGTGAGAGCAATGTCTTTAGGGCAGTACTTGAATGAAATTTCAAGAAACTGAGGAATTTAGTAAATAAATAATGTGTTTTGGGGAGAAAGCAATAGCATAGAGGCTAGAGAACTGAACTTAGAGTCAGCAAGACCTGGGCATGAATTCAATTTTTGATATATAATATGAGAGCCTGGGCAAGATACTTTATCTTTCATTGTGCCATGTACCTCTTCAAGACTAAAATTTGCAACTATTACTTCATTGGTAGAGAGAATTATTCTACTTAAAAGTTTCCTATTATAATGGAATTGAAGGTCTAGAACAACAAAAGCTCCTCAACAAACCGAAATCCAAACAGCTTTTTTAAAGAATAAAACTAATAAACTAAGGAAACTGACAATAGTAAGCCGTGTCTGTAGTTTTCCAATATATGGGAGATTTTTGTAACTAAATTAAGTATGGTAAAGTGGACAAAAAGCACTAGAAATCTGGGTTCAAGCCCTGTCTTGATCACTTACCAACTACTTGGAATTTCAAAGTCAAATGAACCTTGCAGCCTCAGTTTGAACATCTCTAAAATTTCGTGTTTTTTCATCATCCACTTTCAGTCAACAGCCAAAATGATTATACCCTGTGATTCACCATCTCTTAGAACTACACTGCTATTAAGATCTGAAATTTGGAAATTATATTCTCTGCCCAATGCCTTCACCTCTCCCAGGTATATTAAGCCTACTCTTGTCCCCTGTTATGACTCATTTCTCTTTCATTTTCATCCACAGTCTGCCTACATTCCCCCTCACTTTGGTTTCCTTCATATCCTGCATTGAATCAGTCCATAGCTTTGCCACTTTAATGTCTCACAAACTAAAATTGCTTGTGCTATTCCTTAATGGGAGATCTTCAACCTTAGTTCATCTCCATGATTTGGTATTTCTGCTCCTGCTCCAGGGATTCTAAGGGATGATAGGGAAAGTCACATTTAGCTATTTCCTCCCACAACAAAATCATGGTACTTAAATTGAGCTGGGTCCTCTTATTTAATAATTCTTCTAGTGTAGCCTTTCCAACTCTATTTTATTTTTTCTTTCTCTCCATCTCTGAAATGACCTATTTAGTCAGCCTACTGACTTCCTTTAAGTCTCAACTAAAATCCCATCCTGTACAAGAAGACTTCTCTAATCCCTCTTAATTCTTGTACCTTCCCTCTCTTGATTATTTCCTGTTTATTTTGTATATAGCCTGCCATATATAGAGATGTATATGTGTGTGTATATATATGTATATATACATATATATATACACACACACACAAGTTTGCATCTGTCTCCCTCATTAAATTATAAGCTTCTTGAGGGCAAAATTTTTTCCAATTTTTCCAAAACTTTTCCTCTTCCCTCTTCCTTCCTTCTTCCCTCCCAATTATTACCCTTCTCCAACACACACACACACACACACACACACATCACACACACTTATTAGCAGATACCTCAGTATTCTACTTCACAAAGGTGATTAAAATAAACCCTTCTCCATCCCTCACTCATTTCTTAATGCTTTTTAGTATCATCACCTTTTTGTCCCTCTTTCTCTCCTGTCATTGTCAGAAAAGATACATGCATAGTATCCACTTAAGTAATCCCTTCACCCATATCCTTAATCCCAAGCATATTTGCCTTTTTGCAGATCCTTACTTCCCAAATAATTCCTTCTTCCTCATGCATAAAGCAATGGCTTCTTCCCATTTGTCTACAAACATGCTTAGGTCTCTCTGATCCTTAAACAGCTGGAGTTTTCTGCCCTAGTCACTAACTTATTTTTTTTTTGTTTCCTTTATTGTTAAAAACTCCTTGGAGGATTTTCTCTATATAACCTCATTAGTTTAAAGGAAAGGAATTCAGGTGCCCCGTAGAGTACCAGGCCTGAAGTCCGGAAAACTCTTCTTCCTGAGTTCAAATCTGGCCTCAGACTTTTATTAGCTGTTTGACCCTGAGCAAGTCACTTAACTCTGTTTACTTTAGTTTTCTCACTTGCAAAATGAGCTGGAGAAGGAAATAACAAACCACTCTAGGATATCTGCCAAGAAAACTCTAACTGAGCTCATAAAGAACTGAAAATGACTGAAAAATGAACAACAAGCTTAACGGAAGTAAAGATCAATAAAAACATTAACAAATCAGATTTAATAAGTAATTTTGTTCCAGGATAGAAATCACCTACTCAAACATTCATCCAGCTCCCTCTCTTCTTTATAGCATTTGGCTCTGTTGACCATCCCTGTCATCTTGATACTATATCTTCCCTTGGCTTCAGAAATACCCTTTTCTGCTATCCGACTAGCTCTTCCTTCACCATCTCATTCTGTTTTCTTTTTCTTTTCCAAACCATCAAAGCTGATGTTCTCTCTATGCCTTCTCTCTTACCAGTCTCATTCACTTCCATTGCTTTGAAATTATTTATTTAGTGGCTTCTAAATCTAAACCTTAAGCACTGGCTATCTCTTCCAGACTCTGATAACTAAAATTGTGGGCATTTTTCAATTCCTGGCTCAAGCACCACCTCTTCCAGAAGTCTTTCCTTAACGACTCCACATCCCCCAACTTGGGAAAATCTTTCCTACCTTAGACATCACACAATGCTTTCTTTTTACCTCATTATTCAGTCACCTTGTCCAACTTTGCAGCATCTATGTACAGATCATATCCTTTTACTATACTATAAACAGCATGAGAAAAAGGGACCATATCATATTTAACCTTTGGATTGCCCTCAAGCACAATGTTCTGAACACATTACTAATGGCTCATATTTATTTTGACATTTGTTTGTTTAGAAAACACATTCTTCATAGCTAACATGTGAGGTATTACATTATGATTTCTATTTCACAGACAGGGAAAAGGTAAAGTGATATGTCAAAGGTCACATAGCCCTTGGTCTCTATCCCAGTTCTTCTGACTCCAATTCCAATTTTTTTCTCTAAAGCATCATGTTTACTTTAAAAGATATTTATTTTTATTCAAAGATACTTTATTTTTTCAATGACATGTAATAACAATTTTCAACGCACATTTTTCCTAAATCATAAAATGTTAGGAAGGTATTTAGTAAATAGAAATAAAATAAATACTGCTAAGGTCTTCTCAGTGTTAGGCGATTTGAATTAGAGTTTGAGGTCTGAAAAGATCTAGATCTCTTTGAGATTTCAGAGGCCACTTGGTTCAACCCTCTCATTTTTACAGTTGAGGAGACCCAGACTCAGGGGATTAAAGACTTACCCAAGGTCATACAGGTAGTAAACCATCTAGATACTACATATATGAATTAGCATCAGTACAAGATTAAAACGACTTGGGCTAGAGAGAGCAAAATGTTAAACTACATATATATGTAGATATTTATAATTAAATTAGATATAATTACAAACCACAGAAATATGTAATAAAAATTACTTAAGTACCCACATATTTATGATGCTATGACTTGTGAGAATAATCGATCTACTGAAGTGTTCAGGCATTTTTCAGGGTAGTTCTCTACCTAACAGGAACAGGATAACTGCTTTTTGATAACCGAATCTGAATATATGTATCACTGAACATAATCTCATTTTGAATAGAGATTTTTCATTGTCTGAACTGGTGACTCGAGCATATAGCAGGCAATTAATAAATACTGACTGGCTGAATGAAACATCCAGAGCGTTTCAACCATGTTAGTGAAGTTTGAAAGACTTTTAATAGTCTTTCACTACCCTAAGACATTTGGCACCCTCTGTGTGTGTTTCTGGATATCCACAGGTACACACACTCTCCCTCACTTTCATGCAGTACTGCTATTCAGCCAGTAGGGGCCGGCACAAGCACCTGGCAAGCTTCTTAAATGCTTTGTATGTTTCAATCTTGAGACTGAAATCAAACAGGAATCACAAAAATAGCAGATTATATTCCTTTAAAAAAAAAAAAGACAATTTCTGATTTTCTCTCCCTTCTTTTCCAATTTAGAAATGACAAAAATCTTAGGGAAAAGTCTTCATATATCTATGCATATGTAAAACCATATACATGATACCATAAAGATGCTAATCATAATAGTAATCACTTAATTTTATTTAGAGTTTTAGTTGTGTTTTTTTTTTAAATTCTTACCTTGTGTTTTAGAATCAGTACTTAGTATTGGTTCCAAGGTAGAAGAGAAGAAAGGGCTAGGAAATTGGGGTTAAGTGACTTGCCCAAGATCACAAAGCCAGGAAGTAGCTAAGGCCAAATTTGAACCCAGGACTTTCTGTCTCCAGACCTGATGCTCTATCCACTGAGCCACCTAGATGCCCCAATGTTTTAGTTTTTAGAAAGGGCTTTGGAGAAATAATATTGTTTGGGCCTCACACCAGCCTCAGAAGACAGAATACGCAAGAATTGTTATTTCTCTTACCACTACTATCCAATGAAAGATTAAGTAGATTGCCCAGACACAAAGCTTATAAGTGGTAGATCTTAATTCGAAATCAGCTTTCCTGACTCTAATCATGATAATCATGGTGCATCAGAGGGAGTATAAGTAAGTTATTTATCCTCTACAAGCCTCTTCTATAAAATATAGATAGTAATAGCACCTAGAATACCAGGACTTTGTGATGATCATATGAAATAAACTATGCAAAAGTGTTTGAAATTCTTAAAGTATTATGTGTTAACTATTATAATTTTACTCCAGAATTATTTTACTGCTACAATGACCTCTTTCAAGTTAGTAGAAGAATTATTTTATTTTAAACTCTTACTTTCTGTCTTAGTATCAATTCTAAGACAAGAGTAGCAAGGGATAGGCAATAAGGGATAAGTGACTGCCCAGGTGATTTGAAACCAGATCGTGCCTATTCCAGGTCTGCTCTCTATTCCTTATATTACCTACCTGCACCAGAAGCACAATTTTTAACAAAGTCTAGTAATATTATAATTCAAGACAATATGATCTAATGTCTTAGCAGAGAAGACTAACTGGAAAATACAATAATCTAATGTATATTCATGTTACCAACTCTCTGACCTAATGTCTTCTTTTTTCATTACCATGATTAGAACAGTCTTCAGAATGGTAATCTGTCTGCATAAAAGACTAGGTGAGTATTGATGCTATTGTACAAATAGGGTCAGGGGAAAGATAAACTCATTAGGGGCTTATGGTGGGTTTGAGGTATTCATGAGAGATCAACGTAGTGCTACCTTGTAGAAAGTTGTCAAAAAAAACTATAGAAAATTGTTGGTCTAATTGTAAGTGTTTGTGGTTGTATATTTAAATTTGGGAGTTGTCTTCACGGAGATAGTAGTTGATGTTATGAATGTAAAGGAAATAGTCAGAAGAATAAATGTAGCTAGAGGAAAGATGCAAGGAAGGACGCACAAAGTAGAGCCGTGGAATGTACCCACAGTAAGGGGTTGAGAATAAGACAAGGAGCCAGTATGGGAGCCAGAGAAATAGTGGTTAGACAGGAAAGAATAGAGTGTTCAGAAGGAAGGAATGCCTATTAAACCCCAGTATTAGAGATATATCAAGAATGAAGAATGAAGAAAGATTGTGGTGGCCTGTGATCATTGATGAACTTGAAGAGAATAGTTTCAGTTGAATAACAGAAATGAAAACTTGATTACAGAAGAAGCTGAGAAGATGTGTCCTGAGTAATTGGAGGTTTCTGGTATAGAATATCATTAGAAAAATAACTCTAGTTAATGAATTTGTTAATGAGTCAAGCTAGTCCATTTTGATCCTTTTTACCTTTCACAAATACTCAAATAATTATGAGGTAAGAAAAGCAGGAGTACACTATGGAGTCAGAAAAATCTAAGTTCAAGTTCTGCCACTGACACCTACTAGCTATATTGGCCATTGACAAATCATTTGACCTTAGCAATTCTCGAAGAATGAATTATAGGCAGCTAAGTGGAACAATGGATAGAGTGCAAGATGTGGAGTCCGGAAGACTCATCTTCCTAAGTTCAAATCTGGCCTCAGCACTTCATATCTGTGTGACCCTGGGAAAGTCACTTAAACCTGTTTACCTCAATTTGCTTATCTGTAAAACAAGCTGGAGAAGAAATGGCAAACCATTCTAGCATCTCTGCCAAGAAAACCCCAAATTTGGTCATGGAAGAGTCAGACATGACTGAAATGATCAACCAACAAGAATACATTCAAAAGTATCAATCTGTATAAAGAAGCAGGGAGAAGGAAACAAACATTTGTTAAATATCTACTATGTGCCACGGACTGTGCTAACTACTTTACAAATATTATCTCATTTTCACCTCACAACAACTTGGTGCTACTATTATCTCCATTTTATAGTTAGGGAAACCGAGCAAGACAGAGCTTAAGTGACTAGCCTAGAGTCTCACAGCTCAGGCTGGATTTGGATTTAGTTTTATCCACTGGGCCACCCAGCTTCCTCAAAGAGGATGGTTCCAACCCTGGAATTTTCTCCAAAACAACAAATCTATTTTGTGATAAGTGTGTATGGGTTACCAAAAAATGTATAAAACAATACATCTAACTTTAAGAAATAACATGGTTGCTGTGACAAGAAATGTTCACAAGTTAAGCACGTAGTAAGTAAAGTCATTTTCTTTTACTCTAAACTCGTGTTTCCATGAAGACAAAGAAGGGAACCTGTATTGTGTGATATAAAGTTTAGGTGCTTATTGCCATAAACCCAAAGATCTTAACAAATGCTATCAGATAATGATATTGTAAGACTCTGAAAATCAGCATAAGAAAGAGCTTTCTAACAATTAGTGCTGTCCAGCAATGGGAAAGGTTGTTTTACAGAGGCAACGCACAAATGTTGAGCTCTTAACGGCCAAAAGCCTTTGATCACAGGCTGAAGTCTAAAGGGTTTAAGATTTTTACTTTCTATTGCTTGAACCTCACAAATAGCGTTATGAGGATAGCACTAGAATTATTAAGAGACTTGCCAATGACCCCATAGCCAGTAAGAAGTCAGAGCTGAGATTTAAAGAGGGGCTTCCTGTTTTGAAGGCAACGACCTTGTCTCCTCACCTTACCAGACTTAGCCTTTCACGAATGTCACAAAAGAGATTCTGACATTGGGTAGGAGGTTGAAGAAATGACCCTGGAAAGTCCCTTCCAATGCAAGACCCCTTTCCTGAGTTCTGGACTTGCCTAGGTGCTGGAGAAGTAAGAAGAAAATGTAAGGCTTACTCAAGGAGTTTTCACTTTAGGTAAGACAGCTTAGATATTTCTATAAATAAACAGAATAGAGAGTAGAGCCTGTAAAGCACGTAAGAAAGATACAAAGAGAGTCGGTGATTCAGCTCAGCAAATATTTATTGTGATTCTATGAAGTCCCACGTCATGCCATCTTTTCTCTCTCCACAGCCAACAAGGTGAGCATGTTGGATCACGAGTCTTACGCAGGGGGTCAGGTGGCAAGCCATGGAAACCCCACGTTCTGACAGAAGCTCAAGCTCTTGTTCTCTTCTGTAAGGTGAGCTTCTAAGATCACTCCTTCCATATAAGGCTTAAGTCCAGCTTAATAGCTTCTTCTGCTATCCATTACCACATAAAACCTGAACAAAGGCATGACTTTGTTATAGTCCAATACCAGAGGCTCCAGTAAATGTTTACATTTCCCTTCTGAAGCTTCCTTAACCCACACCACACCTTAGCAACTACATAAAAATACCATTTACATTGCCTCCCTATTGTATACTTCCAGCACCCTCTGTGTGGCTTTTAAACTTCCAGACTTTCCAGGAGTGTTTTCCCCTATTTCTGTTTTCTTCACTTCTAATCCACAGTCTTAATCCAGACTTTTTAAGGACCAAAGTAAAAATCTTTCTATGGTAAATGATTTAACTTCTCTGGGCCTGGTTTCCTGATCTATAAAAGGGGGACCAGATCTTCATGCTAGATTCTTGTTTTCAGTCATTTTCATTTATATCCAACTCTTCCTAATTCCATTTGGGGTTTCCTTGGCAGAGATACTGGAGTGGTTTGCCCTTTCCTTCTCCAGCTCATTTTTGTTATTGTTGAGTTGGTTCACTCATACCTGACTCTTTGTGACCCCATATGGGCTTTTCTTGGCAGAGATGCTGGTATGGTCTTCCATTTCCTTCTCCACTTCATTTTACTGATAAGGAAACTGAGGTAAACAGTGTTACTTGACTTGTCCAGGGTCACACAACTAGGCGATCTTTAAAAGATTCTGTCCAGTCCTAGAACTATAGTCCTGGAATCAGGCCTAACGTTTTCTACAAGGTAAACCATTTATAAGAATTGGCCCAGTTCAAACCAAAATTTTAAGGATTCTTTTTGAATATTTTTAAATCTTAAACCCCTGAGGAAGAGATAACGAGGTTATAAGCTACTGAATCCTGCTTTTATATCATATTGTCAATGCATTCTTGTGGGTGTTGGGCTTATTAAGCATTTCTTATATATGAGGAAATGAATAGCCATCCTATAATTGGTTCATACTTTACACTGAATGCCTTTCAGCTTCATCCTTTTAGAGAAACCCTAGATATGAACCCAACAGAAGCTTTTAGTAATTTTTCTCCAGGGCACAAGGATGGGGATGAAAAAATCCAAAGAGTGAGAAAAGTGGTATAACCTTTCTTTTAGGTAAGATCAGTAGGTTCAAAGTAGAAGTGTTCCTTGGTGGAGAAGGTAAGAATATAATGCCCCAGCCCCTTGAGTCCACCATAGCTTATTATTGATAGACTATATTCCTATAAGACTAGATTATCTGCTTGAAAATTAGGGTTTGTCATAAATATATATATATATACATATATATATTCAATTTTTCTAAAAAAAAAATCACCTGAGTGCCCATGGCAGTCTTCACCCTCTTCATCTTTTATTCCATAGAAATAGAAGAAAAAGCAGCAGAAATAAGTAGTTGTACAAAGTAGGAAATTGCATAGGGTTGGGGGTGGAGGAGGATGAGAATATGAGCTACAAAGAAAGGAGAACTAAGTTGGGTCTAATTTGGTATTTCAAATTTCCCTATAGGCATGCCATTCCGCATTTGGGACCTAAAGGAGCTCCAAAATGCTGGTTATAGGATCAGAACCCTTTCATTAACTTCAGAGATTAAATAGATTAACCCTTCCCTCCCCTTTTACAGATGAGGAAACAGAGGTCCAGGAGAGGTTAAGTGAATTGCCCAAGGTCACACAGTACCTTAGACAGGATTCAAACCCAGATTCTTTCATTCCAGAGTCAGTGCCCTTTCAGTATCTTTGAGAAATGAATGTGAGAATGACACTCAAGAGATAGAGAAAGGAAAAAACTATAGCAAAGAAAGAAAGAAGACATGAAGGCAGGTTTTATGCCATATTGATTTTAAGTGTAAATGTAAAGGATGAGAATGTACTGATTCATAGTTTGGGCCTAACTTAAGAAGTGATCATGTCAACTTTGATAGACTTAGCTATAATTGGTAACAAAATGACTCAGTACAATTCTGAGGTACTTTTGACAAAGAATGCTATCCACCTCCAAAGAAAGAACTGTTGGAGTCAGAATACAGATGAAATCATACGGTTTTTCAATTGTTTATTTCGGTTTGTATTTGGGGGTTTGGGTTTCACGAGATTACTCACAAAATTGAACAATATGGAAATATGTTTTACATGATAAAACATGTATAACCCAGAATAATCCTCCTGCCAGCACCAGGAAGGAGAAGGGAAGGAAAGGAGGGAGATAAATTCGATCGTATCACTTTGGAAAACTTATGTAGAAATTAGTTATTAAATGTAATTGGTAGATAGATAGATAGATAGATAGATAGATAGATAGATAGATAGATATAGATAGATAGATAGATGGAGGAAGGGAGGGAGGGAAGAGAGAGAGAAGAGAGAGAGAGGGAGAGAGAGATAAATAGAAAGAAGTGATCATAAATATAAAATGAAACTTCTTCCCCAAATACACATTCTACTCAGAAGGAGAGCAAAAGAAGCAATCTCCATTACACACACCTGCCCCTTCCTGCTGATTAAATCATAGGTATGGCACATGATGGAGAAGGGAGCCCTTGGCTCGCTTGACTAACAACAGCTGTTATTCCAACAAGCAGAAGCATTCCTGCAGAGGCAAAATTCTGTTAATCATTGCAGCAAATAAGCAAAGGAGAAAGGAATAAGAATAAACTGCCATAGCTAAAGTGCTGTGGCCCAAGGTCCACAAGTATGCATGTTCTAGTAGAAGCCTAGGGAGTCAGAAGCCTAGGCTCAAAGGTTCCTAGTTGAGGCTTCACACAGTCCTACCATATTGGATCGGGTACCATGGTGCCAGAGGGTAAGGGAGAGGCAGTATACTTCATCTTTCCAGTGATGGACTCAAATAGTGTTAACATGATCTACAGCTAGAAAGAGAAGAGAAACTGGGGCTGGGTCACTCCCTTTTAAAGGTCCACTGAGTCTTCCTGATTAGTAGCCATTAAAGAGATTGTTGCATTATTAGAACCTGAGTTGTTCTCTACATGTGTGAATACTTTCTCTGGGAATAGAAAATATGTTTTTATATAAAAAGTAAAATATTTTAAGAAATATCTATGATGTAAATGTTTTTGTTAAATGACTTTTTTTTAAAAGGATGTTAGATAAGTCACATCACTTTACTGTGACTTGGTTTTTCATCTATTAAATGACAGAATTGGAATAAATTCTCTCTCAATACTCACCCAGTTTTATTATACATACGAATATATATATATACACATTCATATGTATATATTTGTGTGTGTATATATATATAATATGTATACACACATTTTTTTCTGTTGAAAAGTCTCAAATATATATTTCCATATCAGATAAAAATGTCTGGCAGGAAACTATTTCCACTTAAAACAAATAAGCAAACAAAAAAATAGGATGCACAGAGGAATACATTGCAGTTTCAACTGCAATTCTTTTCTGGGGGTTTCATTTATATTTAAATTTTATTCTCATCCATATCAGGTGGAACTTGTCCATATTATAAAGACATTTCAACAAAGATAGTGCTAAAAGGAGAATGACCATTTTCCAAAGAAGGCCCAAAGCTCATAGAAAATCAGACTGAAAATACTCAGATTATCCAAAACAGGGATCGGCAACCTTTTTGGCCCTGAGAGCCATAAACGCCACATTTTTTAAAATGCAATTTCGTGAGAGCTGTACAGTGCGAGCTCCTGTAACAGTGCCTGAAAAAAAATTGACTTTATAGCTCCTGCAGAAAGAGCCATACGTTGCCAACCCCTGATCCAAAAGAACAACAAGACAATCTTCAAAGCTTCACTTATTGTTTGAAGTTTGGACTTCAATTGGTTTTAAATGATGTTACTTAAAAGTGCTGAGTTGGGTCTGGAATGTGAAATTCAAATCTAGCCTCAAATACCTATTAGCTATGTGCCCCTAGACAAGTCACTTAACCCTTTTTACCTCAGTTTCCTAATCTGTAAAATAAGTTGGAGAATAATGGCAAACCACTCCAGTATCTTTACCAAGAAAACCCTTGAAATGACTGAATGACAAATTAGTTGTACCAATTGCTTCGAATTTTACCGTTAGCATCCCTATGTACAGAAGATTTGATATGAGGGGACGTTAGTAACTTCACAGTCACTAGGTCAGGCTTTCGTTCCATAAACAAAAAACTTCAGATTTGTATTTGTCCTCACAAATGCCTTATCTACTTACTAGAAAAGAGTCAAAACTCTGTGATTATTAGTTCTCATCTCAGATTTACTCTAGAATATTTCAAAAGAAGATAAGATTAGTCCTTTAGAAGTATGTCTCAAAGAAGTTTTTCATTAAAATGTTTTAGGCCAAACAATGTAGTTTAATATAATTAAATACAAGTACCCACATTCTATAATATAGCTAGGAAATGATAATGAAATTCACACAGAAATGGTTTACTCACTCTAATTTCCCATCATTTGTAATAGCAGTGTGCATTTACCGAAAAAAAAAAAAAAGTTTCCCAATGAGGAAATCCCTCATTTGACTGCTAGCTTCAAATGTGTCAATTTAACAACTCCCCGTCTAAAAGGGTAAGGCTAGTGACCAGAAAAACTGGAAATTAGTAGGACTAGATAATGTTCAAGTGAATAATTTTTCACAACTGTTTGCAATGAGAAGAGGGAGGTGAAGATTACAAGAAGGACATTCTGGCTATTCAAACACAAACTGGTAGTTTCTGCTTTGACTTTGTATTCCCAGAACCTAGCACGATGCCAAGAATGGAGTAAGTACTTAATAACATTTTGCTGATTGATTGACTGATGAGGAAGAAAAGAGGAGGTTATCTAAATAGAAACAGGAAATTCATTGCCAAATTTATATTTGAGGATGATATGTACAAGAGACATGGGCAAAAGGCTGAGCATAGCAAAGGTGGGTGAGCACAAAAATCTGACTCTACCCATGGGACCTTAGACTAAAAGTTACTTGACCTCTCTAAGAGTAAATTAGACAGCAGCAAAATGCAGAGTTGATCTACGTGGAAAGGTTGGAGCTTCCTCCTTGGAAGTTACTTATACCAATAAATTGGTAGTTCTGGTAATAATAAAATTGATGAGGACAACAATAGAAACAGTATGCAGAGAGGCCATGTGAAATGCTGGAAATAACACTAGTCTTTGAGTCATAAAGATGTGGGTTCAAATCCTTTCTCTGGCACTCATGAAACTCTGAGTGGGTAATTTAACTTAACTCCAGATTCCTTGGGCAAATCTACTAAGTCATAAGTGTTGCTGATTCAATGCTGAGCATTGATAGAGGGAACAGCTACCCCGGGAGTCTCCCACACTAAATGAAATCACAGGTCTTTGAATGAGTCACATTCTTACAGCCCAGTAACATTTTACAAGGTGTTTTCCTTACAACAACCCTGTGTTGTGATTAGTGAATATAATAGCATCCTCATTTTGCAGATGAAGTGACTGAAACTCAGAAGGGTAAGGTGACTTGTTCTCAATCCCACAGCTGGCATCCATGAGCCAGAGATAGGAATTGAATGCAGGTTCTCAGATTCTGAGAGTGATTCCTTTTATACTGTCTCTTTGATAGAGTGGCATTGTCATATAATAAAGATGTTAAGAAGACTAAAATTAAATGAGACTTAAATGAAGATTAAATGAGATATAAAAAGCACTTGGCATAGTGCCTGGCATACAATAGGTGCTATATAAATGTTTATTCCTTCCCCTGCTCACCATAAAACTTAGAAAGCACTGAAGCTTGAGTTTCACAGCAAAAGACAAGGATTTTTTAAGCTATGTGGGAGGCTACCAGGATAGGAAAGAATTCTGTTTAGGGAAAGAAAGCAGAACAATAATGCTAGGATTTTGCTTCCATTACAAATGAAAATAATCTTCAGAATGGGAGGAGTGGGAGAATAATGCTTAACAGGGAACAACAACCCTAAATAACTAAAGTAAGGTAAAGAGGACCTAGCTTCCCTTAGGGAATTAAAGTCACTAGAGTAGTATAAAATTGAGCATAGGACCAAGAGCACTTGGTTAGATCATATTTAGCACTGTGCCCATTCTAGGTGATAGAAAGAAAACTGGTCACAGGGTCACAGTATCATAAGTCATGATCTACAATGGATAGGAGAGGCCACCAAGTCTAAGCCCTCCATTTTGCTGATAAGGAAACTGAAACCAATGGAGGCTAAGTGACTTGTCCAAGGTTATAAAGATATTAACTGTCAAAGGCAGAATTTGAACCCAGGACTTCTGACTGCAGAGCAATTGCCAATCAGCTTTGGATAAGAAATTTCTTTACTACTTACTAGGATTTCCCTACTTCAATGGAATCTCATTTTTGGATTTTTTTTAAGTGAGGGGAGGAGTACTTTCTAACCATTAGAACTATCAAAAAAAGAGATGATTGCCTATGAAGAGAGAAAGGAAATAGCATCCTTCTTCACAACTTTCCTATTGCTGTGGAGAGTACCACTATCCCCTCAGTAACCCAGTCTTATGATCTTATTTATCATCCTCAACTTCCTTTTTGTATTCTGCCCCCACTCCCCACATAGTCACACAGGCACTACTCTAGTTCAAGCCATCATCACCCCTTGCCTGGATTACTGCAATAATCTGTTAGTTGGACTCTGTGTTTCATGTATTCCTACTCTGATCCATTGTCTACTCAGCTGCTATCATGATTTTCCTAAAGTATAGATCTGACTGTGTCACTTCATTATTCAACAAATTTTAGAAGCTTTCTATTACATGTAAAAATAAATATAAAATCCTCTGTTTAGCATTTCAAGGACTTTATAGCCTACCTCTTTCCTATCTTTGCAGCCTTCTTATATCTTCATTCCTTCCTAATGCACAGCCACACTGGCTGATTTGCCTTTCTCACAGACAACATTCCATCTCTTCTCCAAGTTTGTAGAGGTTTTTTTTTTTTGAAGCTATCCTTCATGCCAGAGATATGCTACATTCTCACCTACCCCTTCTTCTGGCTTCCTTCAAAATTCAGCACAAATATGGGTCCAAGATGGTAAAGTAGAACGATAAAGTGGAGTGAGTACCTACTCCCACCCCCAACTGCTCCAAACAGATGTAGAAAATACCATAGACCAAATCCTATTTGAGAAATCCAAGAAAAATTAGCGAGTCATTTTTTCCCAGCTTAGATCAGCATAGGGAGACAGGCAGAGAAGTCAATGGACACTGGGGACCGCTTCTGGTCATATAAGTGAGCACAGAGCATTACGGCTCAAGGCAAGTCTATAAACCAGATAAAGAAGAACTCAAAGATTCAGTAGAGAGGAGCCTATAACCAGAATAACCAGGTCAGGAATCCTAGATCAAAGGGAAACCAACAGTTCTGTCACTCCGAACCAACAAAGCATTCCAGCTGCCTGACTGAATGAACCCAGCAGAAGTCTAATGGGACTGCAAACAAGGCAAACCCACAGATCTGCTGCTCAGACCCAAACACAGGGCAAGAACTTAAAGAACTCATACCAGGATGGGATGGAGGGAGGCAGGGAGGGGAAGCCATGATCAGACATTGCTCTGAATCAAACTATATTGGGAGCACTGAAAGCTTAGAGGCCCCTGGTCTGAGCTATACTTGAGACCCTACAATAACACAACACTCAATCCCAAGGAAAGAGCAACAGAATAAGTCCAGATATTTATATGTGGCCCTAACATCAAGCCCCAAACCAGAAAATAAATAAACAAAACAAACAAAAAAGAATTCCACCATAAAGAGTTATTATAATGACAGGGTGCTTAAGATGCAAATGCAAATGCAAAAGGAAAAAAATACTCAAAAACATCTGTAAGCGAATTACAAGGAAAAACATAGTTTTCAACTAGAATTCCTAGGAGAAAGATAAAGCAAGAATTTTAACAGAGTTATAAAATATTTTTATAATGAAATGAGAACACTAGAGGAAAAAATGAGAGCTATGGAAGAAAGAATTGGAAAGAGAATTAATAACTTAGAATAAGGCATACAAAACTTTACCCAGCAATGAACTGAGAGAATATTAGAATAAATCAAATACAATCTAACAACTCCACAAAACAAAGAGAAACATTACAATAAAATAAAAAATCTGAAAATTTTTTGAGAAAATATAAGGTATGTTATAAGATATCTCGTGGTAAAAAAAGCAACTGACCTGGAAAACAGAGTGAGGCGAGACAATTTAAGAATCATTGGGCTACCTAAAGGTTATGAACAAAAAAAGAGCTCAGACTCATATTCCAAGAAATCTCAAAAGAAAACTGACCAGTTCTCTTAGAACCAGAAATCTTGTGAAAGAACCCCAAAATGAAATCCTCCAGAAATATCATAGCCATAATCCAAAGTTTCCAGGTCAAAATAAAAATATTGCAAGTTGCCAGAAAGAAATAATTCAAGTATAGTACTGAGTAGCCAGAAAGAAATAATTCAAGTATAGTTAAGATCATGCATGACTGATTTATTAGCCACCATTATGCAGGAGAGGAGAGTTTGGAATAAAATAGTCCAGAAGGCAAGAATATCTTCCCAAAAAAACCAAGTATGCTACTAAAGGGGGAAAAATGAAACAGAGGACTTTCAATTTTTGCTAATAAAAAGATTAGAGCTGCAAAGAAACTGTGAGGTGAATGGAGTAAAGAAAAAAAAACCTAAACAAGATAAATGATCATGAAGGACTAAAGTAAAAAAAACTACATGTATTAGAATATGGGAAGATGATCCATCTGTCCCCTTTGAATCCTATCATCATCAGTGATCACAGAATAACTAATTAGACAGAGAGCCTGAGAGCAGTTCTGTTATGTCTTGATCTTAAAGGAAGAATGGAAAGGGAGGAGAAGAGAAATATACTAAGAGGAAAAGGGGAAAGGAAAATAAGGGGAAATTGTTCTCATATAAATAGAATAATTATTTCACTTACAAACAGGAAAGAAAAGGTAGAGGGAATAGCAGACACTTGAATCTCACCCTCATCCAAACTGGTCAAAGAAAAGATGAATATATGTATAGTTGAGTAAAGAAATGCATTTCACTAAATAGGAGGGAAAGAGGCAAAGAGGAAAGGGTAGGGAAGGAATCAGAGAAAAGATAAATTAAGAGAGATATTTGTCCTAAGCAAAACAAACTCTAATTAAAGATATGAAAAAAATTATAGCAGGTATTTTTGCAATGGCAAAGAACTGAAAACTGAGCACATGTCCAACAGTTGGGTAATACTTGAACAAGGTATACTATATCATGTGATAGAATACTTGTGCTATAAGAAATGATGAAAGGAAGGATTGGAGAGAAAACTTGGGAATACTTATTTGAACTGATGTTAAGTAAACAAAACCAGGAGGAAAGTGAATATGAAGAAAACAATATTACAAAAGGTAAACAACTTTGAAAGAGTTAGTGTCTCTAACAAATGTACTGACCAACCACATTTCCAGAGAACTCATGAAGAAATGTGTTACCCATTTCCTGATAGAGCAGTGAAAGACTCTAAATACAGAAAAAAAAAAATTGGGGGGAGGGGCACACAGCAAATGCAGAAATTTGTTTTCCTTAATTATACATGTCTGCAGCAAGGGTTACCTTTTTTCTTTCTTTTTTTAACTAGGGTTTAGAGGTAAGAAGGAGGAAAGGCATAATTTTACCAGATGGGAAAAAATTAATTTAAAAAAAGCACCAATCCCTCTGAATTACCTTCCATTTATAGTCTATATAACACATATAAATAGTTATTTGCATGTGGCCTACTCTATAGACTGTGAACTCTTTAAGGATGGAGACTATGTTGTGTTTTTGTCTTGCATTACTAATGTTTAATCAATGCTTGTTGCCTGACTAACTGTCTCTGCCACTGGATGTCTTCAAGCAGAAGTTGAGGACTGCCTGTTGATGATGCTACTATTGAAGAGATTCATGTCTCAAGCAGGAGTTAAACTCAATATCTTCTGAGGGATCCAAGTTTCTGTAATTCTCTAACTTTCTTTAATTTGATGTAAACTTGAAAAAACACCAGAAAGAAGATTCCAGGCTTTACTGCCTATGGGTCCTCAAGCAAGTTACTTTTCCTTTCTTGGTTTCAGTTTCTTCATCTTCAAAATACGGAGGCTAGGCTAGATGATCTCTAAGGTCCTCCCCCCCATTTCTATGAGACTATGTTTCTAAAAACCTGAGAATGGAAGACAGAAAATATGCAGGAATATAGTAAGGGGGGGGGTGATGCATTTTCATTTGACAGAGGCGACCCTAGTGGACTAGGATGGAGAGAGAATAAAAAAACATTCCTGGAAAGATGGCTTTCTCAATCTGAGGCAAACTTATCAGTCAGGGGAAGGGTGGGCATAGAACTAAATTGGGAGAAAAACTGATATGGAATTACTATGAAAAGACACAAAGAAAGTACTTGTTCCTTGGATTTTGCAGGGGAAAAAAAGCTTTAAGTAGCATCTTACTGCTCTGGTAATGTCTCCTCTTTGGGTATTCTGTCTGGGTCGTATAAGAGAGGTCTTTGTAGCCACCGAGGTTAGTTTAATCTCGAAATTGTTGTGAAGGGGGTAAATGACATTGAGTAAAAACAATAAGTCCCGTTTTAAGAATATCCTTAGAAATCCGGAAGAAAGGAAAGTCTGTAATTAGGGTTTGAAGCTCCCCTGCTCTCCAAGATGATGTCATTTCCAAGTGAAAAGGGAGCCTTCACTGAGAGGAATCTGAGCCTTCCACTCTCTAAGCTCAATAGGGTCTTGTGTGAAGAATTCCCCATCTTTAGTATTAATGAGCAGTCAACAATCTTTTTATTTTTTACATGAGTTTGTCTAAGGAGGATAAAACAATAAAAGTCTTTCAGATTAAAATCTTAAGGAGCCTTGTTACAGGGGAAAGCTTCCACGGGAATCATGGAATTGTAAAACTGAAGTTATTCCAAGGTGGGGACCACATGTTCTTAATGCCCTCTAACACCTTGCACATGGAATGCCCTTGAGAAATGTTTGGTAAACTGACTTGTGAACTCTGAGGTTCAACTCTAAAGCCCTTGACTTCCATGCTCCTTCTAACTCTACAGTTCCAAGATTTATGACTTCAACAGACAATCTTGACCCAGTTCCCTCACTTTACAAATGGGGAAACAATCCTCCAGAAAGGGACTATGTTTGGTCCAAGATCACTTAGTTAGGACTAATAACTCACATGTATATAACTTGATGATTTTCAATACATCTTCCTCAAAATAACACTCTGAGGAAGGCAATGCAAAGTTTTATCACCTCCGATTTACAGATGAGGAAACTAAGGCTCAGAGAGGTCAAATGATTTGCCTTTAATCACACATGCCTAATGTAATATCTGGAATATACTAAACACTTAAAAATTCTTTTTTCAAGGTAGGTAGATTACAACAAATGTAGAGCCTAGATCTTCCCTTCAAGAGATGCAAACAGTACTGGAAAGAGTAGCCAGACTAAGTCACTGGGGGGAGTTGGGTTTTTATAATTAGCTAGAAGATATAGGGATATAAGGAGTCGGAGAAGAAGAGATTTAGCATGAAGGGAAATTTGCTGCCTATGGAGCAGGCATTCCACAGGGTCTACTGAAAGAGGAAGGCAGTGTTTGGTTGGAACTTTGGGATGGGAAGGTTGAGAGGGATGGGAATAAGGAATTAGGAAGTAGAAGATATGGAATGGGGTTTGGATGATGACCTACAAGGGTGAAGAATCACTGGAAATGAAAGATATGACCATATGACTTTAAGTCATGAGAAACTATAATCTCTGGATAATTAAAATTACATGTAACCTCAAAGGACAATGAAAGAACTCATGATGAGCATAAATAGGCCACAACATACTCCTAGCAATGACTTCCACATGAAAAAAAAAGTCCTAAATCTTTACTGAGAACACAGATAATAATAAAAAATGGAGATGGGCCAGTTATAAAGTAAGAATGGCTTGCAGCATGTAGCCAGTCTGATACTAGTATCCCTGAGATATTAAAAGAATGAGAGAAAAGTCTTAGGAAGGTCTTTTTAAGAGTTTTATGAGAAAACAAGGGCAGGATTTATATGGGATGAGCAGACTTTGAATGGGTGCTTATCGATATCAGACAAAATGAATCTTTATTTAATATATAACATAACTATCAAAAGGTAGTTAGAGCCAAGTTTTCTTCCTAACTCTTTCCCCAGTATCTTAACCATCACTCTTACTATTATTGTGGAGGGAGGATTTAATGGAAATATTCCATCATACACACTAAATAAAGCTACAGTAAGTGGCATTTTAAGAAATTTTTGTATCATCCCAGAGGAACTCTAAGGCACTTCTGTTCAGATAGCAATGGAATTAGAAAAGAAAGCAAATGGCTCTGGAGAAAAGTATATGAAAATCACACCCAATCCTAATAGAAGGGAAGAGGATTTTCCATCTGCTACCTGCTTTACAATAAATCTATTTTCTTTCTACTTTCAGATTGTATTTTTATGGATTCTATGCTATGAAGCCAATAATATTCCAGGGAAAAACCTTTGGCTTTGCTACTGAAAAATATTCTTTCAATCTCAATGAACCAGATTTCATTTTTTTAGTTCTTTGGAGAAACATTTTCTGCAGCCTTTTATTATCTATTGATTCAAGAACTACTTTAACTGCAAGAACCAAGTGTTAGTCATTATGGAGGTATAACACATGTGTGGGCACACACACATACAAATACAGAGGTAAAGTGTCAGAGCCAGGATGAGCAAAGAAAGATAAACAAACAACATAAACCTTCCTCAACTGCCATATACCAAAGCATATGGGCACATAAACTTGTTTGCTGTAAAGAATACATTGCACAAGGTCGAAACAAGAAAAATGAGCCAAGAATATCATCTTACATAATTTTCTGAAGGCTTCCAAATGTAGCACCCCACCCTACCCCCTACCTCAACTATAAGAAGGACAAGTCAGAACTAAAATGCGGGGTCCCTAATTAATTTTTAAACATTTGTCCCATGTAATTTTCACCTCCCCCACTTTTTTTTTATTCTTCCATTTGGTGAGCAGAAAACAAGCAGCAATGTATGTCTTCTAATACTTCCAGTTCAGTTTTAAAAAGGAAAAACGACATCCTACTAGTTCCTTTAAATGATATTAAATCTGGTACAATAATCTTCATCCAAAGATTAGCCAAACTATATTATAGTTTTCAAATTCCATGAACCAAATTGAATCGGACATCGTTGAACCATTTGTAACAATACACTGTTTTTTTAAAGACAGAGCATTTTTTGCCAGTTTGGCCTACTGATACTACAGATGGACCTGACTTTTAGAGTGAGCAGAAGCCTCAGAAAAGAATTGTGGAAATCAGACTTTTCTTTTAATGCACAGAAGAAGCTAGTTATTTGAGTGAATCCTTGGCTAAAACTTCTGTGAAACAAAGAAACCTGTTGTAAAGTAAACATTTAGCCATCAAGGTAGTATACTGGAGTAGAAAGGGTATTAGCTTATAGTCACAGGACTTCAGTTCAAATCCAAACTCTGATATTTACTGCTTCTGTGACCTTGGCCAAGAAACAATGGCTAACATTTATATAACACTTACTATGTTCCAGGCATTGTGCCAAGTGTTTTATAAAAATTATCATCATCTCATTTGATCCTTACAACAACCCTGGGAGATAGCTGCTATTCTTGATCCATTGCACAGATGAGGAAACTGAGGCAAACGAGATGAAGTGATTTGTCCAGGGTCACATAGTTAATAAATATCTGATTTGAACTCATGTCTTCTTGCCTCTGGGACCATTGTTCTATCCACCTGCAAGTCATTTAATCTCTCTGGACCTTAGTTTCCTTATCTTTAAATGGAGAGGGATGGTCTGAATATAGGTTTCTAATGAATTCTATGCTTTATTTTGATATCTGGGTCCTGAAATAGTGAGCATCCTTACAAGTAAATTTTGATGACCAAGATTTGATTCCCAGGAAAAGTAATGGTTGCAAAGGAAATGGGGGAAGTCCAGAAGATGAAGACGTGGGAGTACAATATGGTGCTGCCACAATATTCAGGCTAATGTATTTAGGGTTCTGAAAGAACTGAAAAAAAAATATGAATAGGTGGAGGTGAAGGAACTATATAATCAGGGAACTAAAAAAATATTTTTCCTGAGACAGTCTTTTGTCTGAGTCCTACTATGTACATGTGTTATGCTTTGCCTAACTAATGTTTGCTGAAATAGGACCATTCAGTCACTCGGAACACCTCAACAGATTTCTCAGGTGCTGCCATTACTTATTTTGGGGGTTGCCTTTCCTGGGCCAGCAGCCATCTTCTATACACAATGAAATAAGACACTCTGTAATTGATCTTTTTTTAAGCCATGCCCTCAAAATTCCAAATGTTCTTCCTCTCTCCAGCATTCCTTCCTTGTTCTTAAACAATACCATATGGAACGAGTTATTAAGCTGTTCTTCACATTTGTTTGAAGACAATTCCCTCTACAAAAGGTTAGCCATTTAACATTCTTAGAAAGACTACAGCAAAGAGCAAGCTTAAATGTCACCCCCAGAACATGAAGCCACCTTTGGTTCCAATTAGACATTGTCGATACAACAGTAAGGAATTCAGAACCACGAACACTGAGATGGAAGTCAACAGAATCAAGGTCATTGAGCATGATGATGAAAGGTCCAATTTTCATAAAATTTAGAATTTTACAGCTAGAAGGAAATTTCAGTACCTTACAGTCCACTCCCTTAGCTAAACTGTAAGATTCAGTTAATATGTTGGATGGTTTTGTGGAACTGCTTTTTTCTCCCCTTACAGGAGATGACTGTTTGGGGAAGGGAGAGAAAATGGAGATATTTAGAAATAAACATAAAATAATATAATTTTTAAATGAAAAAATTATTATTTTAGCAATATCAAAAAGAGTGCAAAGGAAAAAAATTAGCACTTAATAAGAAAAAAAAAGAAAAAAGTATTACATGAGCAACAGGAAATAATCAGCTGAGTTCTTTTTTGGCTATAGGACATACCACCACACCCTGTGAAGGGAAGAAAACCTGCCCATCTCCTCCCTCCGAGGTTCTTTGTTCAAACTAAACCATGCCTCAATCAAATAAAGAATCACTCCACAGCTATACACTTTTTAGTTAAGCCCCTTCTTCTCTGAAAAGTGCTTACATGGGTTTCAGAGTGACTGAAACTGCTGCTACCAGAATATCTAGTAATATAGTTAGTCAACCTTGCCCCAGCTCATGGACCCCTCAGGAAGCCTGGAGACCTGGGAATCTTTGGTATGGATCTCCTGTGGGGAAGATCTCTTCCATTTCATTATCCTCTGTGTAAGGAAAGAGATGAATGATTGTGCTCCAAAAGGCATGACAATGAGCCTGCTTCCTATTCTAGTGGAAGACTCTTTCACCCCAAGTAGAGGTCCTTTACAAAGGCAACACCCGTAGCTATCTTTTTCAGGTAAGAGAAGGAGCCTTTGAATTCCTATAAAAGAAGGAACCAAGTTGGATCTCTTTTCAGCCTTCACGTTTTTTACTTACTTTTGCCTCTTCGTTGACATCCCAGGTGAAAGAAACAGCATTGTACGCAATTTCTTCAATGTTTCCAATTGTATTAAAACTTTCCTTGTAGTCTGCTGTAAAACATACACATGCAAACATTAAATACTTTCAAGAGATGTTTCATATTATCAAATTCTGTGTCATTCTTCTACTGATTAGAGCAAAGTTTTTTTCATGACTGCCTCTATGGCAACCGGGAAAGGACTATACTCTTGCTGATATTTTGTTATTACTAATATTTACTCTACAAAAATGGTAACACATTGTACTATTAATGGTAATAAATGTAATATTCTTAGCCAATTTTTATTAGTTTTATTTGTTCACTTAAGGTTTTTATTCTGATCTGTGAAATTTTCTTCTTCTTCAACCTTGGATTTCCCTCCTAGCCACCCACTCATGCTGCAACTCCCACTCTCTTGCAAACCCCAGATGGATTTCTTGGATGAATAAACTCTTGGAACCAGAAGGAATCCTAGAAAACATCCATCTCGATTCCTAATTTTCCTAAATGAGAGGAATGGAGGTTCAGAAATGTTTAGTCATTTGCTTAAGCCTAAGGTCACCCAGCTTCAGTAATGGAAGAGCCAAGACTTCAGCCTAGCTCTTTTGCTTTCCAATCCAACACTATTTCCAGCTACATCAGGCTTCTCCCAATTCAAGTTGGTGTTCACATGGGCCATTAGCCCTGCTACGCATTCATATGAGACTATAAGCATATAAGGCTTCCCTGACTAAAATAATTTCGCAATAATAACTTTAATATATCATAACTAAGTCTCACTATAATGTCTTTCAGCCAATCACCAACTTGGCTTCTTTGGAACTATGATCCCTCTAACATCATTTGACCTAACATTGAGTTGTCAGAGAATCAATAAAAACAATGAGAAAAATATCCCTGAGGATTCAAGAAGTTACTAGAAAAATGACATATAAAAAAGCACGAGACCTAGATTCAGGAAGATGTTGTTTTGAGTCATAGCTCAACTCTGTGACCTGTATAAAATCCTTCACCTCCCATCTATAAAATAAGAATAATAATATTACACTTGTTTTTCTCCCATTTGATCCGGGGATGAGAATCAAATACAATAATGCATATAAAAATGCCTTTTGTAAATTGTGAAATATCATCTAACTGATAGCTCTTCTTGTAGTTACTGCTATTCCTAGAAATTGGAGAGAAGGAAAATATTGAAGGTCTGAGGAGAAGATTCAGAGCAAAGGAATATAGTATCTTACTCCCCAATCACATGGAGAATTATAACCATTTAATTGTAAAACAGGCCTTTACTTCTGATATCAGGACTCACTTTGACCTTGAGTGAGCAGAATCTCAGCTTCCAGGCAAGCTTTCCTAGGCACAAGAACTTTGGGGTCCTCAAGGAAGCAACACTTAATTTGAGAAGGTAATTGCTGAATCTTATCATTGTTTAACTTGCAGAGATCAAGCTCATTCTTGTTTTTGTTTATTTGTACATTCTAATAACACTTAGAGCAAAGAAATAAAGAAATTGTTGAGGCCCCCATACAAGGTAGTGCCTCAGGGTCATTTAAAACAAGGAAAGTAGTAATGAATTTTTAAATGAGGATTAAAAAAACCCTATGGTTGAGCCCAGCCCTCTAGTCTAGAGGGAAATTGCAAGCTACAAAAATATGATGCTTGGTGTGCTAGTTTTTTCCTCTTTTGAGATGCTCCCCCTGAAATAGTCTACCCTTTCCCTTTTAAAATAACTATATCCCTGAATCTAGGAGAGATAGGGAAGAGAAGTTAAAAAAAAAAAAAGACCTCATTACATAAAGGATAACTACTTCAAGGGTCTCCCATTCTAACTATTCCTGACCCACAGTCTGGAAATTAGAATTTAGATGCTGATAAGGGAAAGTAAAAGCCAGTCAGCTCCAACTTTCCTTTCCAAAGTATCTTTACATACATTATCTTCTTTGATCCTCCTAACAACCCTCTGATAGGTAACACAGATAATATGATATCTATTTTACAGATGAAAAATTGAGGCAATACGTTTTATAGATTCTTTCTTGGGAATATCTCTCCTTTTTCTTCATTCCCTACTTTGCCACCATCCTCATCCAGTTTCTTGTTGCTTCACATCTGGATTTTTTATTGCATCAGACTCCTACTCAGCCTCCTTGACTACAATCTTTCTCCTTCCAATTCACTCAGAATAGTTTCTGTCAGGTTAATCATCTTTAAACACTAATGCCTTCACAGAACTCCTCTGCTCAAAAAGCTGGCATGCATTCCCTGCTGCCTATCCTATCAAGTCTAAATTTGACTTTCAAGACTCTTTAGAATATTATATCACCCTATTCAACCAATGTTATATCCCATCATGCCCTACCATAGCCTTTCCTCCCCAAGAATGAAGGTGCTTCAGGATGCCACAATTAGATCATCTGTATTTCTGTCTTTGCTTATGTTGATCTCCTAGCCTGGAGTTCCTCTGACCTTACCCCAAACACAGGGACTCCCAGCTGACCCTTCCCTAGCCAGTTTTCAAAGTTCACTTTATCCCATATCCTCCTTGGGGGCTTTCTTATTTCTCCCAACCCAAATTAACTTCCTCTTTCTCCAAACTTGTACAATTCATAGAATCCATTCTACGCAATTTTTATATTTAATTATATGCCCTCTCCTATAGTAGTCATTAATCATTTCAGATGCAATTATCTTTGTCTCTGACTAGACTGCAAATTGTTTGGAGGCAAAATCTCATTAAGTCCTTAAATTTTTACATCCTCCATAACAAACAGCAGAAAATGCTTGTCAAGTCAAGTCAACCAGAATCTCCTTTGTGTCTACCATATGCCAGGCACTAGGCTAAGCTCAAGAGATGCAAAGAAAGGCAATCATATTCCTTAATCTCAAGGAGCTTGTGTTCAAATGGGGCATGGACTATGTATATGCAAACAACTATGTATTTGCCCATTATTTTAGTGGTAGTTCTGGTGGCCAGGGGAAATTCAGGTAAATCATCCATAAAATTATGTAAAATGATTTCCAGGAGTCTTTTTGGGGTGACAATAAATAGTTCGGAGCCCATCGTCCAAGAAGTATTAGATGGATTATTTGCTCCTAAATTCATCTGAGAAGCTACCAGATTGTGAAGGGCTTTAAAAGCCAAGCACAGGATTTTATATTTAATCATGGAGGTAATGGAAACCACTGGAGTTTATTGAATAGGAGATGGGGTCTGGGGAAATGTGTGTGGAAATGTGTGTGGAAATGAAAAGGTCTGTGAGCCCTTTAGGAATGATCTATTATTTTAGTAGTGGAATGAAGGATGGGCCAGAATAAGGAGAGACAAGGTAGGGAGATCAATTAGAAAACTATTACAGTAGTCCAGATTGAATGATGATGCCCTGTACTTGTTGGTTCATACCAACTATTTTGCCTGAGTTGAACGACTAATTAGTGAGAGATACAAGTTGGATCCAGCTCTCCTAATTTCTAGCTCAGTACTTTTTCCAGATATCACATTTCTCCTCACTATTTATTGGTTATAAGATAGTATGACATATAAGGGAAATAAAAGAGCATTGTGGATGGAGTACTGGACTGGAAGTCAGGAAGACCTGGATTCAACTCCTGCCTCAGAAATTAACTGTGTGATTCTCAGTCGTCCAAGTTCTCTGTGCCTCAGTTTCCTCATCTGCAAAATGTATTGATTGAACTCAATGACCTCTAAGGACCATTCCAATTTTAAGGCTATAATTCTAAAGAGTCTGATGGACTCTAATAGGAAAACAATAATGGCTGAACTTCTATATGTTACCCGATGGCAAATTTTCAAAAATTCCCAACCATCTTTTCTGATTAAATTTGCAGTCACTTCATCTTCAGTTCCCTTGCATCTAAATAAAAACACAAGAATTATCATGATGAATTAGACCCATGGGTCATCTAATTTAGTTTTGTATCTCTAAGGGGATTTAATGGAAATTTAATATATGTGTGTGTGTATGTGTGTGTGTGTGTGTGCATACACACACACACACACACACATATATATATATATATCTTCTTTCTCCAGAGATAGCAAGTTTGAGAGAATGGGAACATTAATGAAGAAGAAAGATAGGATAACGTTGGAATATGGTGTACAGAGTAGGGAGAAAATAGCTTTGAGTAGGATACTAGAGTGGAGAGCCCTGACAATACAGTAAATTTCATGAGATTCTGGAACACCTTGGATAGGGAAGGAAAAAAGATGGAAGGATAGAAAAGTGTAATTCATCTAGAACAGACAAGAAACTCAAAAACCTTGATGATAAACCTAATTTGGGGGTGGAAGATCAGCCATGTGTGTTTGTATTCCTTTCCTCCTTTATATGACACGTGTTCCTGAAAAATTCTGTCTAAACCTATGCTTTGGTAATATACTTAAAATATGCCAGGAAATACATCAACAAATTCTTCTATGAAATAAATCCTTTGGTAATGCAAAACATTACTCTGTTGTTTGTTTTTTAAGTTCATATTTTTGTATATTGAGTTATCTTTAAACTAGTCATTTATGGATGTAAAATTCTGGAATTGCTTAAAGGAAAGATTCATTTCCATACTCTAATTAAGTGTGGCATGAAATGATCTTTGTAAATTATTTAAAACTAATGCTGGCTTTCGATCCTTTTTTGTATATCTTGTCAGAGATTAAGAAGAGGAGTATAATTATATTAAAATTATTTTCCCCACTGAAGGGCAAGGATTCTGTCTGGACTAGTGGAACAAAGTGCTTGGAATGCTTAAAATGGCTTAGGGCTCTGTTAATAATTCAGTGAGCATGTACTACAGTCCATTGAGATGCTTCCCAATTAGCCAAAGACTAGGGAGAGTTTATACATTATAATATATGTACAAAAATCTGTTCTTTTCCAAAGAGGTAGATATATCTGCAAATAGCCAGTTGAGTCCTATCAAATTCAGTTGGACAATTCCAAATAATTAGAATGATTAGCTTCAACTTAAGATAAACAGAATACACAGAGAAGAGGATTTTGCTGATTTTCTCCTCTACCTTTTAAAGTCATAAAAACAAAGTTTCTAAAGCTTGAAATGTCTCACAATTAACTTGTAATCAAATATTTTGTTCCTGAAACTTATAATAGTCAGAGGTATAATCTGATATAGATATCGCTAGTAGTTTTATTTCAATGTGTTGATCTTTAATTTTGGTTGTGAATGGCCCTCAGTGGCTATGCCCATTTGGTTGGGGTCCATATGTCACTTACAAATTGGCACTCTTCCACTTAGATGCCAAAATACATATTCATAGAATTGCATTGGACACAACTGAAAGGTTTGATCTAAAGGACATTATAATGATGCCCTCAGTCAATATAAGAGTCTTTCAAATACTTTAAGTCAGGCAGCGTAGTCCTTACATTTTCTCATATCAAAGCTACATACGCCACTTCTTTCAACTAATCCTCACATGGAAAGGTTCCCAGGGTCCGCAACACCCCGGATGCCTTTCTCTGGATATACTCTAGCTTGTCAGTGATTTTCCAAAAATGTGAAACTCCAGAGGAAAGTAACATTCTGGACAAGGTTTGACTACTTCACAATCCTTCAGGATTATTACCACTCGTGATTCCACTAAAGCACTGAAAATTATGCTGAACTTTTTGCCTACCATGTCACATGTTTGACTTATAATGAAAGTCCAGAAAAATATCCTTATTTTTTTTACCTGAATTGTTGTTTAGCCATGTCTCCCCAATTCTGCACTTATGCAGCTAGGCATGTATGCATTGTAATGCATAATAAATCTATATTACCCAAATGAACACAATCTGCAACAAAAAACGTAATTCCTAAAAAGCATCCTCAGCTGCCTTGGATGCTTCCAGGTTGTCTCCAATTATGAAACCATTCTCCCCACAATTGAATCTAGCTGCTCTACCACATATACTTTGGGAATTTAATAACAGGAGACATGGTATGAGGAAAGCAATTTGAAAAAAATTAAAGCACTAAATACAGGTAAGCTGCTATTATGCAAAACCAACTCAATTTTATTATGGATTGGATCATAAATTTAAAGTTTGAAGAGACCCTAAAAGTCATGTAAACCAACCTCATCATTGTACAGATAAGGAAATAAGCCTAGGAAAATTAAGTGACCTGTCTATATACAGGGAGTTAATCATACATTTGGGATTTGAACCCATATCCTCTGATTTCAGATCCAACACTGTTATCCTACACAACCTCTAAATTCTGTATTTTCTGAAAATGGAATTTTTCAAATTTGCTTGTTTTGGAAAATCAGATTTTTATGGCTTTATTTATCCACATGCTATAAAACTGTACATACTCTCCAAAGGAAAAAGACATGATTATTTTTATTTTCAAAAACTTGTAATGAATTATATTCAAAATCTAGATAATGCACACATATAACCTATATAAATCTCTTGCCTTCACAGGGAGGGAGTGAGAAAGAGAATTTGGAGCTCCAAATGTTTTTAAATAAATGATAAAAATTGTTTTACATGTAATTAGAAAAAACTTAAATATTAAGTAAAAAATGTTTTAGAAAAGTATAGCCAATTTACTATTATCCTAACATACTGATTATATACAACAAAAAATTAATCCTACGTTACTATTAGTGGTATTATTGTCATCAACAATAATAGCATACTTTGGTGCTGTGGTCACTGCTAGTAAACCATGAGGTTAGTTAAATGAGCATTACTTAAAGAGGGCCCTTTAAATTCTTTTCTTTCCAACAGCAGAAAAAACTAGGAACAGTCTTGCATTTCTGGAGAATGTTCAAAGTGGTTTTTTTTGTTTTGCTTTTTCTAATTGGCTCCACCATATTTTGGCCTCCATAACCTTAAGGTGTTCAAACATATTTTGTGGAAACTTTTCTTGGCAAGTTTTAGACTTTGTAAACAATGAAAAGAAATTTAGAATTTACATAATTTAATGCCTGAGTATGTTGTCAGCACTTAAATTCTTTCAGTTGAGAGCTTTAATGAGAAGACATGATAACTGCTAAAAGGGTCACTAGACAAGAATAAGCCTATGATTTTAATCGATAAATTTCACCAGGGTTTCAAAACCTAATAAGATATTCCCTCTAGTTTCAAAGGGATGGGACCATAAAGCCACTATGGGCCCCATTAACTATACCCTTTTAAAGATAATTGGCCTAAGACTTGTCAAAAAATGAACTTAAATGATTCAAATCTGGCCCAAGAAACTTCCTAGGTGTATAACCCTGGCAAGTCATTTAACTCCCATTGCCTAGCCTTTGCTACTCTTCTGCCTTAGAACCAATGCACAGTATTAATTCTAAGACAGAAGGTAGGGTTTAAAAAAATAAAATAAAATATCATTTGCAATGATCTAAGTCAATTAAATTCTAAATGATACTTTACCACTGAATCAGAGATAAACTGGACAAAGTACAAAACAAAAAATCCATGAAGATCCTAGAACCTCATTTGGGAAGATTTTAGAGAAAAGCATAGAAGAAAAGAAAAACAACAGATAAAAATCACATGAATTTCTGTTTTCCATGTTGTAATATACCTTACATTTGGAAGTCTAGCATTAAATTTTTCCCAAATTTTTGCTTCTAAAATGTTTCAAAACCCAAATAGTGATTTTTTTTTCAGTATAAACACTCCTTTAGTCAATACAAAATGCAACTATTCTCCAACTTAATTCTTGGCCTTTAGGTATTCAGACTAAATATTAATCTGTAGCCAACCCAAGTCACTGAAAACATACCTAGGCTATTCCTGGGACAGTCAATCCACCACTGAGCCTGACTTTTCCAGCTTGTTAGAACCTGACAGAGTTTGTGCTCTACTTTCAAGAACCCAAGTTCCTGGCTATAATACCACGGGCTATCAGAGTTTGCATTCTAAAAGGCAGCAAAAATATTGTAACTTGTTGCCACTTTAAGAAGTAAAAAATTGTTCCCACTAGTTTTGATATTTTCATATCACTAATACCATCTTATTTATATAGATGACTTCCTGAAGATGGAAAACAGATCCTGATAGGAACTTCCTCCTCCAAGACAAATTTTAGGACTTAATAGTGATGTCAGACTAAAATAAATAAGAATCACTAATAAGGATCCCTTCAGTCACATATTGATTTAGTTTTAAAGTAAAATGTTTTCTATATTTTATTTTATTTTATATTTTCCATTTAGGATGTGGCAAAATTGGGGTGCTAATGCATTGTTGGTGGAGTGGTGAACTGATCCAACCACTCTGAGGGGCAATTTAAGAACTATGCCCAAAGATGGGGAATGGCTGAACAAATTGTAGTATCTGTTGGTGATGGAATACTATTGTGCTCAAAGGAATAAAGAACTGGAGGAATTCTATGTGAACTGGAATGACCTCCAGGAGCAGAACCAGGAGAACATTGTACACAGAAACTGATACACTGTGGTACAATTGAACATAACGGACTTCTCTATTAGTAGTAATGCAATGACCCAGAGCAAGGCTGAGGGACTTATGAGAAAGAAAACTAGCCACATTCAGAGGAAGAACTGTGGGAAGAGAAATATAGAAGAAAAAGAACTGTTTGAACACATGGGCTGATGGGGATATCATTGGGGATGTAGACACTAAACAATAACTCTAGTTCAACCCAGTGGAATTGCATGTCGGCTAAGGGGGGTTAGGGAGGTTTGGGGGAGAAGGAAAGAACATGAAATATGTAACTATGGGAAAATATTCAAAATAAAAACAAAAAAAAAGAACTATGCCCAAAGAGCTAAAAAATATGCATACCCTTTTGATCCAGTAATACCACTACAAGGCTATATATCCCAAAAAGATTTTTTAAGGGAAAACACCTATTTATATAAAAATGTGTATAGCAGATGTTTCTGTGGTGGCAAAGAGGTGGAAATTGAAGGGATAGCTGAATAAATATGGTATATGATTGTAATGGAATACTGCTATGCTATATAGCAGAATGATTTCAGAAAAACCTGGAAAACCTACATGAACTGATCCAGAATAACGTGATCAGAACCAGGAGAACATTGTAGTCAGTAATAGCAATATTGTAACAATGATCAAATGTGAAAGAATAAGCTATTCTCGGCAACACAAAGATCCAAGGCAATTCTGGTGGATTTCAGTTGAAAAATGCTATCCATCTCCAGAGAAAGAACTGATGGAGTCTGAATGTAGGTTGAAGCATACTATCTTTCACTCTATTTTATTTATGGGTGTTTTTATTGGGGGGTTTGGTTTCATTATGAGTATTTGCTCACAACATGAAAATATGGAAATATGGTTTGCATGAATATACATGTATAATCCAGGTCAAATTGCTTGTCATCTCAGGGAAAGGGGGGGGGGAAAGGAAGGGAAGGAGACAATTTGGATCTCATAATTTCAGTAAATTTGTTAAAAATTATTATTACATGTAATTGCAAAAATATATATAATTTTTAAAAAAGAAAAAACCCAAATATATTCATCATTCTTTTAAGGGTCTATGAACCCCAAGTTAAGAATTCATGCACTACACAATGTTGCTTCTAAATTTCTCACATCTATGAAATTAACTTACCAGGAGGCCCACATTACATTTTTTAAAAAAAGAAAGTAGAGAGGACATCTAGATGGCTTAATGCATTGAAAGCCAAACCTTGAGGCAGGAAGTCCTGGGTTCAAATTTGACCTGAGGTACTTCCCAGCTGGGTAACCCTGGACAAGTCACTTAACCCCCATTGCCTAGCCCTTATCACTCTTCTGCCTTGGAACCAGTACACAGAATTAATTCTAAGACAGAAGGTAAGAGTTTTTTAAAAAGGGAAAGAAAAAAGAATCAAGAGAATCCAGTTATCTTCCTAGTATCCAGTAAGGCACTGCCAACAATGATTTTCTTTCCCTCTTACTTATCTTTTGCTGGCCATTAGGTATCAACTGTCTACAGCTTCCCATACAATCTTTCCTGTGCAGAAAAGTACTGAATATAGCAGGAGTTGGGAAGGGGCTTTAGCACAATCTTTGGAACCCTACACCCACTGATTTCATTCCTTTTTGCTCTTAACTGTGCTGGACAATTCTTCCTCCTAGAGGTGGTATGCTCTACTAAAGTTGGGTAGCCAAGTAAACTTGAGTCTTTGGGAACTAAGAGAGACCTCAAAGAATAATTCTCCCCTATAAATTCTAGTCTTTAACTGAATCAAGTTATATTGAACTATATGGAATCTGAGAGATTTTGAGATACTGAGACATTTATTGAGCTATATAGGTCTGATGAGGCTTCATTATGCTTTTCCTCTTGAACAAATAATTGATATTTAAGAACCACATAACTTTTTACTACTTTTTAAAATAAAGCACTGTTGTAACCGGCTCAGAGTTTACTGTACAAATGTTTTCTCAACCAAATATTTGAGATGAAAAGGAATTTTTCCTTGTTGTGGTCATAGCATTCTCCATAAATCAGGGCATGCCTTACCATATGCACAAATACAATAATGGTGGGAAGCGGGGAAGGTGATGAAATTTAAGGAAAGCAACAAGCTTGCTATTTGGTAGTTCCTGGCCAGTCCTCCAGATTCCCCATCAAGTTGAGTCCTGTGCAGATAGTAGCGATAAGCCTCCTTCCCTAATTTGTTGTGACTCACTACTATGACTTATCAGTGAGTCTACAATGTTTTTGAAAAGTCGGGGGCCCTCAAGAGTTTCCATTTTTAGTCAGGAATTGTCATTAATCACTTCCAGGGCCAACATTCTATGATTCCATTAGTACATTAGTCTCTAAAAAGAGTCATGAAAATTACCTGGAGGGATTCAAGCATCTAATTTTTATGTCCTTGAGCTGTTTTTTGGTTTTGGGGGTTTTGTTTTGTTTTGTTTTGTTTTTCAAAAAAGAGCCTAATTTTCTTCCATCTGAAGAGTAAGAAGAGCTGGCTCTCTGTGAACTATCTCTGTGGGAAGGAAATGTGGACTAGAGAAAGAATGGCTAGTCCTCTTGGGGAAAGTGCAGAAGACTTGTCAGACTATTCTCTTCAGCCTATCTCGAGGACACATAATTCTTAGGGGGGGACCAGGGTGCAAGTGAGATCAGTGGGACCTTTGGTAAGGTGGTGCTCCCCAAATGTGGCAACATAGTGACTAACTAGACTATAAGAGAACAGTCTAGAAGGGCATGGCACCAGTTGCCTCCTGGGCTTTATTACAAAAAAAGAAGTAGGCACAAAAGCAATTTAACTCATAACCACAATCTCCTTCATGGAATTGAGTGACAATACACAATAATTAAAGAACATGGACTACATAGTACTATGGACCTGAGCATTTGTTTGTATTTAAAGGGGCATCAGAGCGATTAGGTGGTGTAGTGGATAGAATACAAGACCTTGAGTCAGGAAGACTCATCTTCCTGAGTTCAAATCTAGCCTCAGACACTTACTAGCTGTATGTCCTTGGCAAGTCATTTCACTCTGTTTGCCTCAGTTTCTCCTCTGTTAAATGATCTGGAGAAGGAAATGGCAAGCCACTCCAGTATCTTTGTCAAGAAAATACCAAATGGGGTGCCAGAGTGAGACATACCTAAAACAATTAAACAAAAGTTTTAGAGAATCACAGATCTAGAGGAATCTTTGAGTTCATCTAGTTCAGTGGTTCCCAAACTTTTTTGGCCTACCACCCCCTGTCCAGAAAAAATATTACTTAGCGCCCCCTGGAAATTATGAAACTATTTATTGAACTCAGAATGTAATACAAAAAAAAGTGTAGCCATCACCACTACCCTAGATCACTGAAGCACCCACCAGGGGGCGGTAGCGCCCACTTTGGGAATCACTGATCTAGTTCAACCCACTCATTTTACAAATAAGGAAAGTGAGATCCAGAGAAATGGGACTTAGAATCATAGGTTTGCAACTAGGAAGGACCACAGGAACTATCTAGTACAACACTTTAATTTTAAAGATGAGATGAAAAAATGAGAGTCAGGGACCTCTGTCAATTCTTCAAAGTGGCATATATAGTAAATGGCAGATCCGGGTTTCAAATCAAGGACATTTGACTCCAAAGAAAGCATTCTTTATACCATTAATATTTTATGTTTTCAATAACAGAAAAAGAAAAAGAATTGAAAATAAACTTAAAATATGAATACTAAAGTTATAACATAATAGCCTTTCAGGAAAAGAAAGCTTTGCTTTAAAATAGCTAGCATTTATAGAGTGCTTTAGGATCTGTAAAAAACTCTGGGGGATGGAAGCTATTATCATCCCCATTTTACAAATGAGGAAATTGAGGCTGACAGAGATTAAGTTATCTACTCAGGTTAATGCAACTAGCAAGTGTTTGAGACTGGAATTGGACTCAATTCTTCCTGAGTCCAGCTCCATGCTTTATCCAGTAGAACACCTACCTGCCTGGATGTCTAGTAGAATGTAAAGTCTGAGCTCCCAAAGAGCACCAGTATGCAATAGGATACTGAAGAAAATCCTATAATACCATTTTGATAACTGTAGATGTACTATAATTGCTTACTAATTATTGTAGAGAAATATTATTTGTTGTTCAGTCATTTTCAATCATGTCCAACATGGTTTGCCATTTTCTTCTCCAACTCAATGGATATATGAAGAAACTGAGGCTCAAAGAGTTAAGTGACTTGCCCAAGTTGACACAACTAGGAAGTATCTAAGGTCAGCTTTGAACTCAGGTCTTCCTGACTCCAAGTCCAGAGTTCTAATCATTGTATCTCTTAGCTGCCAACCCCCCAAAAAGATGATTTTTCTGAATCCTTTATACAATTAACAACAGATTATATTTTAAAAGTACATCAATGAAGGGTTATGTACTGTTGCTTGTTATAAGAATAACAAAATTCCCTTTAAATGTGGCTTACTAATCGGCTGCATTACATTACAATAAAATTTTTTATTGATTTTTAAAAAGTCAAAAGGTATTATTTTCCAATAGTTTGGAGACCTTTACATTTTAAGTTAGTTTCTAATTCTTGATAATCAATTCAATAGAGAGAGAGCATGTGAAGATACTATAAAATCATGCATCTTTGTATTTTTGTATAATGATTAACATTTTTAAAGGAGTCTAAATACATTATCTTATCTGAGTCTTTCAAGAATACTGTGAAGTGCTACTATTTTTATCCACATTTTACCAAAGAAAAAATTGAAGCTCTGGGTAATTAAGTCACTTCCTTATGGGAATAGAGATAATAAGGAAAAAATTTGAACCCTTGTCTTCTTGAATTAAGGTCCAACACTTTATCCATCACACCATGATTCCTCTCAGACTTTGTAAAGTTAATTTCCTTTTATAAACTATAAGTGGGATTTTCCAGCTATTGTTCTTGTTTGAAAAACAAAAAGAAAGATATTATTCCAAGAAAATGATTTCTGATTTATCTTCTATTTCATTCCCTTCAATTAGCATGAATAAGAAAAAGTTAACTTGATATCAAGATCATTTGGGACTTTTTTTTTATGAACTAGAAAATGGTATGTGATTGGTGAAATGCTACATACTTCACATAAGGTGACTGACTCCTGAGTCATGATTTCAGGCTGCATAGTATGCATATTTGAAGCAAAAGCCTTATAACTCAAGGGCTCAGGGAAACTGAAGAAGACAACTGAAAATCCCACAAAAGGAAGAGAAACCTGGCTATTCCTACCCTTTTTCAGTGATATTCAACTGGCATATACGTCTGTGTTATGCTACTGTGGAAATTAAAATGTGTTATAATCCTGAAATGAATTTTCTGACGTTTGTATGGCACTAGGTGAAGCATTATCAGTGCCAGGCTTGGAGTTAGGAAGACTCATCTTCCTGAGTTCAAATCCAGCTTCAGATACTTACTAGTTGTGTGACCCTGCACTTAACCCTCTTTGCCTCATTTGCCTCATCTGTAAAATGAACTGGGGAAGGAAATGGCAAACCACTCCAGTATCTTTGATAAGAAAACCCAAAATAAGGTCATGAAATGGCATAACATGCCATTTCAATTACTTTAGAGATAGACAGGAACAAAAGAAAGATTTAAGCAGGGGTATCTCTCTAATACAGTTTAACTGGACTAGAGAAAGAATCCCCATTAAGATACGACAGAATTTGTGTCTTTACTAATCTGCCTTCAAAGGGAAATAGAATAATCCTGAAAATAGGTAGATAACAGCCCTAGCTAAAGGAAGCAGGAAGTTTGTGGAGAAACAAAATTTCATATCCTATCTCATTTTTAATCTCTCAGGAAAAAGATGGCTTCTAAGGTATGAGCTAATAAGGTAAGAAGAGCATGTAGCAATTAAAATAAGCCAATTAAACTTGGTCTCCCCAACTGAAGACCAGAGAAATGGTAAGAGTATCTAGCTTGCTCACCACCACATCTTTTTGTTTCCCTCTTCTCTCAAGAACAGAAGATGAATTTTGTTATAAGCTAAGGTCTGAGAATTTGAGTTTTTTCTATTTTCAATATTTTATAATAATATTAAATGTTATTGATTCCCTTAGTAACCTAAATGCTGATATCTCTTCCACATCACAACTTTCTCCATTGCAGATATATTTCTGGCTGACATAAGAAATTAAATGAGAATTTTGAGGAGTTTTGCAGATGCTGCAGATGACACACAGAGCCTATCAGACATCATAGAAAAAGTTTAGGAACTCAGAAATGCACAAAATTTATGTATAGTATTTTATAATAGCAACATATTTTTTATTTTAATACCACATATACACAATTTCCTTCTTAAAGTCAAAATAAGTAAAAAGTTAAAGTTTGCAAAAACACAAAAGGCAGCAGACAAAGGCTAAAAATATAGAGATATCTTAACATTGACTCTATATAGCCTATGACCAAATACTTAACCCAAAGTTTACAATCAGGCATTGTAAACACAGCATAAAAGAAAAAAAGAAAAATTCCAACTTCTCTGGTGTGGAGTGAGGGCCAAAAACTATTACATAGATTTTCCTGATCACAGGGCATCAATCCCCTAATCCCACAACGTGGAAGGGATACCTGTATTTTATTTTGTGCATGTAAAAATATTATGCTGAGAAAGATTCCACAGGCTTCAGCAGATTTTCATAGGAATCCATGCTAAATAATAATGATAAAAAATTTAAGAGTCTCTACTATATGAAAAGGACTCACTTTCTCCTGCATGACCCTATTAACTACCTGTCTCCCTCATTGGTGTGCTCAAAGGAGAGTTTAATTATGTCTTATTATAAGAGCTAAAAAGTACATGGTCCTTTAAGATCTGGAAAGAGCTTTACCTATACTCTCTTACTTTGTCCTCTTAAACAATTCAATGAGGTGGGTACTACATTTGTTATCTCCAAATTACACAAAGGAACCTCTCCAAAGTTACAGATATGAAACAAAGGCAGAATTTGAACCCAGGTCTTGATTCCATGTGCAATACTCTTTCTATCAAATTCTCCTGTGCTTCTTGAATGAATTGTAATATTTATATAGAACATACTATTATTCCTCTCTCATTTACTATCAATGTTACTCACAAAAATCAATAAATGAGTAGCTAAAAACTAGACACAATTTCCTACAAAGCATATACAAATTTGAATACCCAGAAAACAGAATATGTTCTTCCTCAAATTGGTGCTTAGCAAATGAAGCACTGTTATTAACAGAGTGTCTTATTATACAAAGGATTTCATGTTTAAAGCCAACTCAACCACAAATGGATTCTAAGTGGCTGATTAACAAGGGAAGTACTGAGGGAATGTTACTAGGGTTACAAAAGATGGCAAAGATGCTTAACCCAGCAAAGGCAATTGGGATGTACCTAATCTGATTTCCAGGGTAGTTTGGGAAAATAACAACAGCCATGATGGCATAGGATTTAGAGCTTAAAGGAACATAAGAGCTCAACTAATCCAAAGTCAGCATTTTACCAAGAAGAAACTGAGGCATAGAGAGTTGAAGTGTTGATTAACCCTAGGACATAAACAAGCAGTAGAAGGCACAAGTAACAGACCCCAGACCATCTGATTCTTTCAACCAACAAATATTAAGTGTCTGTAATATGTGCCAGGCATAATGCTATAGATCAGTGGTTCCCAAACTTTTTTGGCCTACAGCCCCCTTTCCAGAAAAAATATTACTTAGCCCTCTGGAGATTAAATTTTTTTATTTTAATAGCAATTAATAGGAAAGATAAATGCACTTGTGGCCATCACCGTTCCCCTGGATCGCTGTAGCACCCACCAGGGGGCGGTGGCGCCCACTTTGGGAATCACTGCTATACATGCTTGAGATACAACTTCATAAATTAAATTCCTGCCTTCAACTACCTTACATTCTACCCAGTGCTCTTACTTTCACATATATCAAATACTCATCACTACCACTGAAGGCTTGCAAAAATTCTTAGATACAGAGGGAGTTTTTATCAGAATTCCTTTCTCACACCAGTGAAGCTTAATGCACCTACACTTTTTTGTGTGATAGACCAGGATCCACATCCTAGACCTTCAGATGCTAGGTTGATAGGTGAGTTTTTACCTAAACTAGTCTGGAACCAAATCACACTGTCATTTCCAAGGTATCTCCAAACCGCGCCATGCTGTGCATACCCTAACCCCACCTGTCTCCTCTCTAATTCCCCATATAGGTTGTATTCACCAATGAAAATATAAACTCAATGAGGACGGGGACTACTTTATCTGCTTATATTTGTACTATTCAACACACTATTTATTCAACAAAAACAATATCCCATGTCCTCTCCTCCCTTGAAACCTTTTATCAAAGTTAGATAATTTTTTGTTTAAAATTCATTGAAACAATCCTAGAAATGTGATTGGTTCAAGTTCTGCCACTTTATATCACTTCCAGAAGCCTTAGTACAAGTAGACACAAAGATCTAAAGCTCCTTTCTTCATGCTTGGCTGGTAAACAATAATGGGTGACTAGGAATTAGGGGAACTTTCCTTAGCTGAATCAGCTCAGGGTCCTCATTATTTATTCTTGCTGAATATTCTCCTACTTTGTTGTTGTTCAGTCATTTTAGTCAAGTCCGACACTTTGTGATCCCATTTGGGGTTTTCTTGGCAAAGATACTGGAATGGTTTGCCATTTCCTTCTCCAGGTCACTTTACAGATAAGGAACTGAGGTAAACAGTATTCGACAGCTAGTAAATGTGTGAGGCAAGATTTGAACTCAGGAAGATGAGTCATCCTGGATCCTGACCTGGCACTCTATCCATTCTGCCACTTAGCTGTCCCTCCTGATGTGGCCAAATTTTTGGTCCCTTAAAGTGACTAAAGTGTCCATATATACAAAAAGGGTGATGCTTAAAGAATATTTATTAGAAAGCACTATTTGGAGGGATAAGTTAGTAGAGTTCATATTTTTTATATAAGCATAGTTTTTATAAGAATGTCCTCAAGGACCTTTTCTTACCCCCCTTCTCTTTTTACTTTACATTCTCTCTTTCCAATTCCATTCATTCCCATGGCTTCAACTGCTTTAAACATATATTAAAATCCAGAATCTGTATCTCCTATCTTCAGCTTAAACATCTCTTCTGAGCCCCAGACTCACATCTCTAATTGCTTACAGAATATCTTTACCTGGACGTCCTAAAAGGTCCTCAAAATCAACATGCCTGAAATCCTAAACTAGCTTCCCTTCCTAACTTCACTATTTCTAGCTTCATTATTCTTAGAGTTACTTTACGTGACATTTCTTACCCTCTACCTTTTATGGCCAACCAATTACCAAGTTTACCACCTGGCTTAAAATCAGTATTACATATTGGTTCTAAGGCAGAAGAGTGGCAAGGGCTAGCCTATGGGATTAAGTGATTTGCTCAGGGTCACATAGCTACAAAATTTGAGGACAGATTTGAACCTAGGTCCTCCCATATCCAGTGTTGGGTCTCTATCCACGGAGCCACCTACCTTACCCCCAATTTCATCAATTTTACATCTGTATCATCTCTTGAATTATACCAACCTTTATATTCTTGTTTTTGCCACCCTTATAAAAACCTTCATCACTGCCTTCCTAGACTATTTCAATAGCAGCATAACATATATTCTCATTTATTTAATTTACAAATAAATTCAATAATTCTGGAAGCAGCACTTAGTATAGCTTCTGCAATTTGATGGGGGGAGGGGAGATGGCATGAGCACTTAAAGGAATCTGGATGGGCATCCTAAGGGGTAAGCCCCTTAATGGAGTGTTGAAGTAAGCTAGAGATTCTATAAAGCTGGAATGAGGAGGGAGGGTGTGCCAAGCATATTGAACAGCCTAGCCAAAGGCATTCAGACAGGAGATGGAATGTCAGGTATGGAAAAAAATAAAGCTGTGCAATTTGGATAAAACCTAGTACCTAGGAGAGATGAATGGGGCAATGAGCCTAGAAAAGCAAGCCACAGGTAGATTTTTTAAATTTCTCTCTTATTTTATCTTTTTTCTCAATTATATAGGAAAAAAATTTTAACATTTTTTAAAATTTTTGACTTCCAAATTCTTTCCCTCCTAGATATAGATTAAATATGTGAAGTCGTGCAAAATGTATTTCTACATTAGCTACATTGTAAAACACAAACAAAAAGAAAAAGAAGGAAAGTTGTTTTTTTAAGTATGCTTTGATTTGCTTTGAGACTCTATCAATTCTTTCTCTGGCAGTAGATAGTATTTATCATGATAAGTTCTTCATAATTATCTTGAATCACTGTATTACTGAGAATAGCTAAGTCATAATTGTACAATATTGTGGTTACTGTATATACTGTTCTGGTTCTGCTCACTTTATTTTGCATCAATTCATATAAAGTCTTTGAGGGTTTTTCCCAAAGCTTCTTCCTCATCATTTCTTAAAGCACAATAGTATTCCATCACAACCATATACCACAACTTGTTCAATCATTCCCCAATTGATGGGCATCCTCTCCCTTTCCAATTCTTTGCCACTACCAAAAGAGCTGCTATAAATACTTACTATGCATTATAGGCCTTTTTTCTTTTTTTAAAAAAAATCTCCTTAAGGTACATATTTTGTAGTGGTATTCCCAGGTCAAAGGATATGCACAGTTTTATAGCCTTTTGGGCTATAAATTGTTCTCCAAAATGGTTACAGCAGTTCACAACTCCACCAAAAGTGCATTAGTGTCCCAATTTTCCCACATCCCTTCCAACATTTGCCATTTTCCTTTTCTGTCATATTAGCAAATCTGATAGGTCTGATGTGGTGCCTCAGAATTATTTAAATTTTCATTTCTCTAATCAATAGTGATTTAGAATAATTTTTCATATGACTACATAGAACTTAAATAAATATGATGTCTAGACTCCTTTTTTTATCATGGCTTTCAGATCATTCAGTAATTCTCTCCAACTACTTTCCAGGTCTGTTGTTTTTTTTCCAATGAGATATTTCACATTTTCTTCTGGTTTTTTTTTTTTGCTTTATTGTTCCTTGATGTCTCATGGAGTCATTAGCTTCCAATTCTAATTTTTAAGAAGTACTCATTTTTAAAGGATTTTTGTATCTCTTTTCTCCATTTGTCCAGTTCTGTTTTTAAGAGGTTCTTTTTTCATAGACTTTTGGGCTTCTTTTCCCATTTGGCCAATTTTGTTTTTTTAAGGTGTTATTCTCTTTAGTATTTCTTGTGCCTCTTTTACCAAGCTATTGAGTCTTTTTTCATAGTTTTCTTGGACCTTTCTCATTTCTTTCCCCAATTTTTCCTCTGCAGCTCTTATTTGAGTTTTAAAATCCTTTTTGAGCTCTTCCAGGAATTTTTGTTTAGTTTAGGTTCAATTTACCTTTTTTATTTTAGGATTTGTTTTGTAGCTATTTTGACATCATAATCTCTTCTTGAGTTTGTGTCTTGTTTTTCCCTGTCACCATAGTAATTTTTTATGGTCAGGTTCTTTTTCAGCATTTGAAGTTTTCTTTTTTAATTTACAATTTTATTTTTCTAATTAAATGTAAAAAAAATGTAACTTTTATTTTTTTTTACAATTTTGAGTTCCAAATTCTTTTTCATCCTTCCTCCCCTCTTCCCTCATTGAAAAGGCAAGCAAATTGATAAAGATTATACATGTGGAGTCAGTTAACTCACTTTTTCCCAAGCCAATCTTTAAAAACCACCTCAAAACAACAAGAGTCAAAAACTAATAGCAAGATGGAGTGAGGGGACTCTCCCACTGAATACAACTTGAAAAGCAGACAGAGAGTCAATTTTCATGCGATAAGGGGAAACTGGAAGCAAAACTGCACATAGGAGTGCTGGCCAAAACCCCACCGTCACCACCACCAATTATTGTACCAGGTCCTGAGCCTGAGTGTAGGCCAACTTCAGAATCCCAGGACCCTACCTATAATAGCAACAGAGCACCCCATAGCCCAGACTCACCCCTGAAAGTCCTAGGTCCTGACACTACCCTGCAGAGAGGCCCAGAAGGAATTAAGGGAGTTTAAGGAATAAATAAACAGTAAAACTATACTGGTGGGGGAACTCAACCTTCCCTATCAGAATTAGATAAATCTGACCAAAAAATAAACAAGAAAGAAGTAAAGGAAGCGAATGAAATTGTATAAAAGGTTTAATACATATCTGAAGAAAACTAAATAGAGATAAAAAGAAATATACCTTTTTTTCAGCAACAATGATATATATTAAAAAAATTGACCATGTATTAGAGCACAAAAACTTCACAACTAAATGCAGAAACACAGAAATAATAAGTGCAATTTTTTCAGATCATAATTCAATAAAAAATTATAATCAATAAGTATTCATGGAAAATCAAATTAAAAATTAATTGGAAACTAAATAATCTAATTCTTCAAAATGGGTGGGTCAAAGAACAAATCATAGAAACAACCACAGATTTCATTGAAGAGAATGAAAATGAGGTGTCAACACATCAAAATTTATGGGATACAGCCAAAGCAGTATGCTGAGGAAAATTTATATCCCTGAATGTTCATATCAATAAAATAGAGAAAAAGCAGATCAATGAATTGTGGATGCAACTTAAAAAACTGGGAAAAGAACAAATTAAAACCCCCAAATTAAAGACTAAATTGGAAGTCCTATGAAACAAATGAGAAATTAATAAATTGAAAGTAAAAGAACTACTGAACTAATAAATAAGACTAAGAGTTGGTTCTATGAAAAAACAAATAAAAAAGAGCATTGATTAATTTGATTAAAAAAAAGAAAGAAGAGAATCAGATTACCAGTATCAAAAATGAAAAGGTTGATTTCACCTCTAATGAAGATGAAATTAAAGCAATCATTAGGAGCTATTTTGCCCAATTATATGACAATAAATCTGATAATTTAGCTGAACTAGATGAATATTTATAAAAATACAAATTGCCTAGATTAACAAAAGAAAAAGTAGAATACTTAAATAATCTCATCTGAGAAAAAGAAATTGAACAAGTCATCAATGAATTCCTCAAGAAAAGTTGAACTCTGCTCCTGGGGTGGATTTTCAATGCTGTTGTTGTTACTAGTTTTCATGCTGTTGTTTTTGCTAGTGCTGGAGGTCTGAAAGTTTTTGGCACTTCCACAGTGGTATCATTTAGGAGAAGTATGATCACCACTCTCCTGGCCTTTTCTGTGATCTTTATTCAGGAAGGGATTTTGTTCTTCTTTAGCCAAAAGTGCTAACACTCCTGTTGAGCCTGAAACTGTTACCAGATCCCTTCTTCTCCTATAGCCACAAATTCTAGTATTCCTTTCTTCTTTGGAACTGTGAAGGCACAATACAATAAGGTCCTGAACTGAGGACCAGTAAGGGGTCCCCTGTAATCTCTTTCTGACCACTTGTCCTATCCCCTTACCATCTGTGGGTTGAGAGTTCCTAAAGCTGCCGCTGCTGCTTCTGCAGTCACCTCCAAGCTTGCTGCTTACTTTGTCATGGAAGTGCTCCAGTGTCAACCACCACTCTTATGTGATAGAACTTTCCTACCAACCTCCTATATTGACTTGGGCTGGAAATTGTTTTACTCTGACCTTCTGTTGGTTCTGCTGCTCCAGAATTCTATGAGATATTATTTTAACACTATTTGGAGAGGAATTTTGGAGACTTCAGGTGAGTACCTGTTTCTGCTCTGCTATCATGGCTCTGCCTCTGCAGGCAGATTTTAAAAGATGTTAAAGGTGGGGGGCAACTGGGTAGCTCAGTGGACTGAGAGCCAGGCCTAGAGATGGGCGGTCCTAGGTTCAAATCTGTTCTCAGACACTTCCTAGCTGTGTGACCCTGGGCAAGTCACTTAAGCCCCATTGCCCACCCTTACCACTCTTCTGCCTTGGAGCCAATACACAGTATTGACTCCAAAAAGGAAGGTAAGGGTTTTAAAAAAAAAACAAAATAAAAGATGTTAAAGGTAAGGAAAACAGTTTATATTTACATTTTATGGCAAGACAGATACATAGGAACTTCTTGAGCAGATAAGCATATTTGTGCATTAGGAATATCAATTTAGCAGCTGTGTCAAAGCTGGATTTCAGAAAGAGGATAATGAAGATAAGAAGACCAGTTAGGAGGTTATTGCAGTAGTCTGGGTTATAGGAGATAAGGGTCCAAGGAAATGCCCTGGGTGTTTGAAAAGATTTGTGCAATATACCCTGTGGAAGTGGCATTGACAAGAATTGACAACTAACTGGCCAAAAGGAATAAGCATGAGGGAAGGATGACTCCTTGGTAGTGAATGTGATTGATTAGAATCATGGTCATACCCTTAAACAAAACAGAAAAGTTGGGAAGAAGGAAGGGTTTATAGAGAAAGATAAAAGGATAATCAATTTGAAAGTAGTTATTGAGCACTACTATATACATATTACATGTGTGATACATATAGTGGATATAAAACTAAATTAGACAGTTCTCGGCATCATTTAGTTACATTCACAGCTAAGTAACCTGTTCACAGACTTGGACTCAAGCTCTAACTTGATGAAGCCCCTAGCCAAGTAGTGAGTCAGTGAGAGTCTTGTTTTTAAAATGTAAAGTCATGGAACCAGAAGGGCAAGAGATGAGAACAGGGAGACTAGGTACAAGAACTGTGAAGTAAGTAAAAATGTATTGGTATTTGGAAAATAAACCTTGTAATAATATAAATGTTCAACCAACAGGTACATAGTTGAAATTCATTCACTTTTTCATTTATTTGGAACTAAACTATGTCCTCATTTAATTGCTTCTCATTTCTTAAAGTAGTAATTATAATGTTGTGTTTTTAAATAAAAAAAGACTTGTGCCTCTGTTCTACAAAAGTTTATTGGTTATTCAACAGGTTAAGGCAAATAGCCCCAAATTCTTTGTTTAATTAGCATGTGCTAGAAAATCTGAAATTACATGCCCAAAGACACAAACTCTCTCTCTGTAACACGTTGTATGACCTTGAGCCTGGTCTTACTTGCTCTTGTGTAAAATACAAGACTTATACTCAATGATTTCTCTAAAATTACTTATAGCTCTACGAGTCTATAAGAATAGCTATCAAAGAGGAGAGTTTGTTTTTTACTCAGTAGGTACAGTATACTTTGAACTGAGAGAATTAAAAATGGACACTTTTTCTTTCCCAGCCTCACAATTTTTCAGGATACCAAATACATAAATTCAACTATAAATATTGCAGTAAAATGCCATTCACATGTTTAAGTAAATAATTATCTAGTCCTCCCTTTTCTAATATATGTACTGTCTTTCCCTCTCCATTAGTTCTTTCTCTCTATCTAACCTCCAGCATTCTGTATTTTTTAATTACATTTACCTCACTATTCCTTCCAATTATTGTCAAAGTTCTCCCCTTACTTTCACTGCAAAAATTCTAAAAATGGTAGTCCATCCTTGGCGTCTCCACTTCCTCCCCAACTACTCACTCTCCAGCCACTTGCATCCAAGGCACCATTACAAAAAAAAATGGTCTTTTTTCACCATTATATTCAAAGGCTATCTCCAAGGTCACTCATAATCTGCCAATTGCTAAATCCAATGGCCTTTTTAAAGTCCATCTGATGCTGAAGGGGTGGACTACTTCTCTTTCTTAACATTTTTTTCCTCTCTTGGCTTCCTCGAAAAATTGCGTTCTCGTACTGCTCCATCTATCTCTTTGCCAGCTCCTCTGAGGCTTCTGCTGACCAAGGCCACCGCCACCACCACTCCTTCCCCATCTCACCAAGGTTCTGTCCTCAGTTCTCTTCTCTTCCCTCCACACTCTCTTGATGCTTTCATCTGCTTCTAAGGTTTTGTTAATAATTACTATGTAGATAAATGCCAAATCTCTACATCCCCTGTGAAGTTCTCTCTAGGCCTATATTTTTAGCAGCATCATAAATATACCTACTGGAACGATTTACTTCCATGCCAAGTTCAGTATCAAAAGCTAAATTCAACCTCCTCTCAAATGTTAGCCCTCACTTCTCACCCCTCTATTCCTAGCAACGATTCCACTATCCTCTAAATAAATCAGATTCAAAACCCAAGCATCAACTCTGCTTCTTCTCCCACCCCTCATGTAAATAAGTTACTAAGCCCTGCCAATTTTATTTCTAGATCTCTAAGAGGCAGAGTGGTCTTGTAGAAAGAATACTTTATAGCACTCTTTATGGTCCAGAGTTCAAATCCTGGGTTCCAGTTACTATGTGATTTTTGTTGTTGTTTCAGTCATTCAGTCATGTCCAACTCTATTCGAGCCCAAAGACGTTGTCCATGAGGTTTTCTTGGAGTGGTTTGCCATTTGCTTCTTCAGTGTGTCCCTAATGGCACTAAAGTGAATAGGGGTTAAGTGACTTACCTACAATCACACAGCTAGTGGTGTCAGAGCTAGGGTTTGAATTCAGGTCTTTCTGACTCCAGAACAAGTGTTCCCTCCACTGCATCTTCTAGATGTCTTCTTGTCTTCTCTCTATCCCCTCTCCCATACATTCTTCTTACCCTGCCTCAGTAATATTCCCATTCTTCTACTTAGAAATGTCACTTTAGCTAGTGAATCTGGTATTTAAAGCCCTCCACAACCTGGTTTCAACTTTATTTCATCATTCTGTTTTGGGTGTGAACAAAGACAGGAAAAGAAAAGTTTAGAATGGAGACGATGAATCCAGTTTCATGGAGATATTTATGAGCCATTGAAGTGTTTCCTTTCTTTGAAGGCCCTACCTATATGCCACTTATTCCATGAAGTCTTTCCTGACCTCTTTCTCCACCAGTTAAATATATGCTCTTTTTTCCTCCCCAAACTTCTCATTGCCTGAATCTTTACTCTGAACTCATTATACTCTCCATTATGTTGTAGTTATTTTTTCTTTCTCTCCCAATGAATTATAATTTCTTTGGGACTATGATATGAACAATAACTTTCTTTGAATCCTGAATATTTAACAGTGACTTACCAGCATAGCTCCTTTTAATGAATTTGTGCTAGATTGACTTGACCTGATACAGCTACAGGCTGCACTTTTAACCTCTTGCCCTTCATTTAAAAAATGACACCATCAATCCACTTTCTTTTTTTTTAAACCCTTACCTTCCTTCCATCTCAAAATCAATACTGTGTATTGGTTCTAAGGCTGACGAATGGTAAGGGCTAGGCAATGGGGGTTAAGTGACTTGTCCAGGGTCACACAGCTGAGAGGTGTCTGAGGCCAAATTTGAACCCAGGACCTCCCATCTCTAGGCCTGGTTCTCAATCCAATGAGCTACCTAGCTTCCCCCAATCCACTTTCAATAGATATAATAGTTTTCAGGAATTTTTTCTTAGTAGCAAGGATACAAATATTGGTTGCAAGGGACCGGCAGGAACATATGAATAGATTGGTGAAAATTCACAATCAATACTGAAAAAAAGCCCAAAAAACTAAGCAAATATCCTATGAGGGACTAATTACATTCTGTCTGGGCACAAAGAAGACCCCATTATGAACCCAAGAAATCCAGCTCCTCTCCCTGATCCTCAGTTTTCGGACCTGCAAAATGGAATGATGTCTTTTTTTTTTAAATAGCTCACTCATTATTTTTGTGAAGGGATATGTCACGTTTAAATGAACTCTAACTTTGTATTTTACAGAGAAAAGTCCGCTTAAGGCACATGGTGAGCCCTGTTCTCTTCCCAAACCACTAGCTGGCCCAAGGAGGTAAAACTTGTATATTGCTACATAGTCAAATAAAGTGTACAGCCCCAAACAAACAGGAACTTCAAAGGATCTTTCAGGCAACTCACATTGATTAAGTAGAGACTATGTGCCAGGCACTGTGCTACACAGTGGGGGTACAAAGAACAGCAAAAGCCAGTCTCTGATCTCAAGGAGTGAATGGAATAATGGGAAGGACAACATGCAAACAATCGTGTACAGACAAGATACAGTATACACAGGATAAATTAAAGAGAATCGATAGAAAGAAGGCACTAGCATTTAGGGGAACTGGGGAAGACTTCTTGCAGAAGGTAGGGCATTGACTGAGCCCAAAAGGAAATCAGGGGGGATAGGAAGCAGAAATGATCATAAAGTTTAGGGCCCACCATGCAAGCAAATATAACTGGGACTCCCTTACATGAAGCCCTAGGTGAGTCTTTTGGGTACAGGAAGGGAAAAGGTTCACTAAAGTTAAGCTCAATTTTTTTATGCTCTGTGAATTAGGTCCTATATGTTAAAGAGCCCTTAATTACTTTTTATGGAATTATACACACAGAGAGATGAAAGAGGAAACTCAACCCAGATGTTCTTTGAATACCCACAAGGAACCCTAAACTAAAGACTCTCATGTTCACCTGCAAAGAAATACGGGCCAAGAAGACTTGATGTGACTTGTCATGGTGGTGGTCTCTTTCCTTCACTCATACTATACTGAAATAGTCCATATGAGAAAACTCATCTATACCTGATGAAAACCTGTTCTCTTAACAGTCATAGATTTTTTTAAAAAGTTAATCAAGAAAAAGATCAAAAATTAGAAACCCAGATTTAAATATACTCCCAAAGAGGTCAATTACAGAAAGGTCACAAATATCCTTAAAAATTCAAAACAAAACTTTACATGGCAAGAGAACACACACACACATGCACACACATTAGAAATAAAATAGGTGTCCATTAATTAAGAAATGCCCCATGTATGGTATATAAATGGAACAGAGAAAATATTGTTCTATAAAAAAATGACTGGAAGTCGGAAAAACTTGGGAAATATAAATTCAGTAAGTATTTCCTAAGCACCTAGTATGTGTCAGGCACTGGTGAAATAAAGATGCCTCCCCCCCACCGCAAAAAAAGAAAGAAAAGAAAAACCTGACCTAAAAGTAGAACCAGGAGAATAAAATTAGCAATGACCACAAAAAGACAACATTAAAAAACAGCTGTGAACTCACATTAAATGCAATGACCAAATGTGATCCCATAGGAGAGATGATGAAACATCTGGTAGAAAAGGCAGACTGTTGTATTTGCGAAAGCTATTGTACATAAAATGTACCTTCTCCTCACCTCCTCATAGAATACCTATCTTCCTTCAAGGTTCAGTCATTTGTCACTTCTTTCAGGAAGTTATTCCCAACCTTCTTTCTAAAAATATCTTTTTTTTTAAATTGCCAAGAATTTCCTCATCTGTATATTTGTATTTCACCAAAAGAATATAAGTTTATTGAGAGAAGAGGCATTTTCGTCTTTATATATTACTTAATAAATCTCTGTTGATTTGAATGTTGCCTATATTGCTAGACTGTGATTCTTCATTTTTCATAGGAAAAGGACTATGAGATAGATAAAATATATAATAAAAGAAAAGATATTAATGAAACTTTTAAAAAGTGTCCAACTTTAAATGGGAGGAGTCAGTAAAAGTTGTAAAATGAGCAGACATTATCAATAGTATGATATTAATATTGATAGTATTTCAGTTCAATAAATTAAAGAGAAAACTGAGTAATTCAATCGCAACATCAAATAACTTTTCTTCCTCCTGAATTCAAGGTGTGATAAGCATGGGGACTGTAGATGGCAGATTTACCCCACAGGCCTTTTGTTAGAAATATTTAAAATATGAATATTAAAGAAATTTTTAATATTCAAAAAATCTAATATGAACATTTTAGTAAAAGAAAGAAATGGAAGTTTCTTTGGGGAAATTCTCCCAAAGAAAGAATACTTGCAGAGAGCTAAATAAGTGTGGTCAGATGAAATATGATATCTCCATTAAGTTTTCACAAATACTTCGAAGACTGACAACATAGCTGTCTTAGAGGAATAGGATTGTAGAGAATATGCTTCAGGAAACCTGGTCAGGGTTAACTACTCGTGAACAAGGTTAAACCCATAAATCTTTGTTCTGAGCTATAAACAACTCCATTGAAACCACATTTGCAAGGTGTTGTGGAACTCAGGAACAGCTGAGTCCACCTTGACAAAGTCCACAGGTAGTTATCACCCAGTTAACACCTCACTGCTGATAAACTGATGGTAGAGACACACGCCTTGGACCTGGCTTTTAAAAGAAGAGCAGAAACAAACACATTTGAAGAAAGGCACAAGGAAGACAAGAGCTATATTCAGTGAAAAGAGGTGGTTGGGAGTGGGCAGTGGGCAGTGGGCAATGGGTACTGGGTAATGCTCAAACAAAGAACAAAGTCCATCACAAAGAAATTCTTGGCAATAGAGATGACAAGTAAGAGAGTTAAAATGATCAAATGGTGAAGACATTCTTGGATAAGGAAGCACCCAGGGGAGATAATCCTGGACCAAGAAGAAATGAGAAGGAAGAAGTATCAAGAGAGAGACATGAAGGGAAGGAGTAAACCAGGACCTTGCCCTTCATATAGTATGAACTATATGGATTATTTGGGTCCAGGGGAAAAGAAAAACTGTTTAGTAATCTCAAGTGTTTCCCTTATGCTGGGATCCTCAACTGCATATGTCCCTGGGGAAAATGAGAGCCTTCTAGAGGAGAAAGGGTTGTTTTGACTATTTATAAGCTCAGAGTGAGTCCCTTTTTGTTTTCCATTGATGAAATAGAATCTGTCCTGTGATCAATGTTTTGTTAGTCTGGGTGCTCACTTAGGAAATCATTTCCTTTTTTTTTTAAGATTTTAGTATGAGCCAAATTCTGATGTAAAACCAAAAAGAAAAAATAATGATTAACAAGTTCATGTAAATGCACAATTATAGTTCTAGGCTATAGGCTATAAGATTATGGAATTTAAGAGTTGGAAGAGACTTTAGATTTTATCTAGTCCAACCCTTCATTTTACTTATGAGAAAACTAAAGTTCGGAGAAAGGAAGTCACTTGTTCAAGGTCACTTGTCCAGCTTCTAGTGTGGAGACAGATCAGGCTAGAACACAGGATTTCTGACTCCTCATCCAGGATTCTCTTCATTTTTGGATACCAGTTTATCAACCAAAGCAACCAGAACCAGCAAACAGTGTTTGAATCATGAATAGACCTAAAGTCAAACAAGCTAAAGATTGTCCTTGAATCCCAAAGGCTGAAGTTCAAATCCTATATCTGCTACTTACTAGATATTTGACCATAGATAAGAAATATGGTGAGCATTCTAGATTTCATTCCTCTCCTGTATGAATGAGACTAAATGACCTCTAAAGTTCTCTTCTACACTAACAATAACAAATGAATATGAGCTTTCCTCATATGGAGAGCAAAAATGCTCTCTTCCTTTGAGGTTTCTTAAGTCAATGTCTTGTTATGGCTGGAATTCACCTTAACTTCATGACAACAGCTCTCCATTCATCAAAGCCCCTTGCAAAACCACCACCTACTTACCAATGTCAAGTACCCTTTGCTTAGCTGTATGTTGTCGAGAGTGCCAATACTTCCAGTACTTCAACTGCTCGTCTCGATTTTTATCTTCACTGAAAACAACCATCACCACACTCTGTCAAGTCAAAGGATGATAGAAATTACTTCTTGTATAGGTGGGAAAAAAGGAAGGAAGGAAGGAAGGAAGGAAGGAAGGAAGGAAGGAAGGAAGGAAGGAAGGAAGGAAGGAAGAGTTAAATGACTTGTCCAGGGTCATACAATTAGTAACTCAGGCAGGATTTGAGAGCTAAGGTCTTCCTGACTCCAGACTCCAGGGTGCTATCCATTGAGCCAACTAGCTACCTCTGAATCTGTTTCAATTCTATGATCTAAGTTCCCCAAGTCTCGTACCCAATACAATTAGCAGGAAGTTTATTGTTTTGGACTTGTTTGTCCTTTGATGTCTTATTATTTTCATTGTTCTTTAACATTCAAGCTTTGGCTTTGCATCCCCTGAGTAATGCCTGAGACTTAGTATAGCACAGTAAATGCTCCCTCTCCCACAGCCCCGCCAAAAAAGTCTAACTTTCTAATTAATCAAATTTAACCCGACTCATAATACATCTGGACTTCTTCTTTAACTGGACACATCACATGCAGGAGGGAGATGGAAGTGGTTCAGCAGTGACTGCTGAGAGAGGCTTCAGACTTCACAACCAAATTCCCAGGCTATCAGGAGCCAGGTCTGTCAAACAAAGTGGGGTGACAGGGAATGCTTCCTGCTTTGTCTGCTTTCCCAGGACTCAGCCAAGACAGCCTGTTTGAAGTAGTCATCGTAGGGGTTAGAAATGGGGCCAAAGGTCCCCAGAGTCAAAAGGTAATGAGGGAACCATGAATAGCCAGTTTAAAAAAAAAATTCTTCAGCCACTAATGGGATCCTTAGCTAGGTGACCATGAGGCTACTTCCCCTGAAGAACAGCTTTCCCCTGTATGCTCTCTGTCTGACCCCTATGGATCCTTCCATGTTAGTTCTCCATGAAGGGAAAAGTAAAAAACAGAAAATAAAAAATTATTTCATGTGAGCTGTAACTTGTTGAAAATTGTGATGGCCAAGAAATGGAGCAAGTTGAACTTGTAGAACCTTACAGGACGCAAGGCAAATTGGACATTTAGGAGTTTGACCTGATTCAATTCAATGAGGATTTATTAAGTTTCCACTAAGTGTCACACATTGTAGCAGATACAAGGGATACAAAGCCAAAATAAGAGTGGTTGGGGGGGATGGTCTGTATCCCAAAGAGATCAGAGATAAGGAGAAAAGACTACCTGTGCCAAAATATTTGTAGCAGCTCTTTTTGTAGTGCCACAGAACTGGAAACTGAGGGGTTGTCTACTACTTGGGGAACAGATGAACAAATTGTGGTGTATGGTTGTTTGCCGTAAGAAATGACAAACAGGATGAGTTCAGAAAAACTTGGGAAGACTTGTATGAACTGATGGAAAGTGATGTGAGCAGAACCAGAGAACATAATGATCAGCTGTGAAGGACTAAGCCATTATCAGCAAAGCAAGTCTCCAGGATAACCACAAGGGACTCATGATGAAAAATACTGCCCCCAGCCAGAGGAACTGTTGGAATCTGAAGGCAGATCAAAGCTCACCATCTTCCACTATATTTCCTTCATGAGATTTTTATTCTGTTTGTGATATGTGTCTTCTGTCATGACATGAGCAATATAAAAATATATATTACTTGAAAGCATTGGCATAACCTATATTAGATTATACACCATTTCAGTAGCAGAGGGAGAGAGAGAGAAATCTGAATCCTAAAATCAGAAAACAATGGTCAAAAAGTGCTTCTACATGTAACAAATTTAAAAATTAAAAAGAGTGGCGTGATAGTAAAACTACTACTTTACTATCTTTTGACTTTAGGGACTTCTGGCCTTATTTCTAACTCATATAATTACTACTTCAGACAGACCTTCTTGACTGAGCCCTAGGAGAACAGACAAATCAGATCCTGGGTTCAAATCTGACCTCTTGGTGTTTACTACCTGTATGACCTTGGTCATGCTTCACTGGACCTCAGTTTCCTCATCTGTAAAATGGGAAGGGATAATAGATACTGTTGGGCTTTTTGTCAAAGGCTTGAGTTCAAATACTGCCTTAGAAATGTAAATGTGGGAAGTCACAACCATTCTCAGCCTTTGTTTCCTCATCTAACAAACAAAATATATTAGACTTGGTGTCATAGACAAAGTAGGCAGCTAGGTGGTTCAGTAAGTAGTTAGAGAACCAAGCCCAGAATCAGGAAGACTTGAATTTTTTTGTTTTTTAATTTTAAAAATGTATTTACAACAGTCTCATATCATAGAAGGTATCATCTAGGGGAAAAAACTGAGTTCAAATGCAACCTCAGAGCCTTATTAGCCTGGTGACCCTGGATAAACCTCCTAACTGGTTGCCTCAGTTTTTTCATCTGGAAAATGAGCTGGAAAAGAAAATGGCAAACCACTCCTGTGATCCAGGGCAACTTACTTAATCCTGCTTGCCTCAATTTCCACATCTATAAAATGAGCTAGAGAAGAAAATGACAGACCATTCCAGTATCTGCCAAGAAAATACTAAACTTAAATGATTGAACAATAACAACAGAGAGAGTGTTGAGTTTTCTCTCAAATAGATGAGTTCAAACACTGAACTAGATACTTACTATGTGGATCTAAGCAAATCACTTAAATTCTGCCTCCATTTCCTCATCTGTAAANAAATATTGCATTTACATTATAAATTATATTTATATTATTTGTATAAATTTACATTATAAATTACAAATAAAAATTTACAATATAAATTACAATTTATATTGTTTAAAGAACTTTCCAGGGAAATATATATTTTATTAAGTAAAATATACCTATATGCTATCGTGGTCTTTTTCAATCAAAGTATTTATTTCTGCATTGTAAAAACTAAGTGTAAGTTGAAATTTTCAGCATTAAACTTTGCAATGGGGCCATCTGATTTTTTAGTTCTTTACCTCCTGTACTCTTAAAGGCTGAGTGAAGAAGTGACATTCAAAGTTAACTCAATACATCTACTCTCATTTCAGGAAACTAAAATCTTCAACCGAAGCTGATAATAAAAAGAGATCCAAAATAAATTTCTAAGAACAAGGAATAAAAACATATAGTTATTAAACATGCCTTACACTGTGTCTGGCACATAGAAGGCACATGATAAGTACTTGTTTATTGACTGGCACATTATAAAATCAAGGAGCTCCTGTTCAACAGAAGGGAAACTGAGTGGTACAGTGGATAGGTCATCAGGCCAGAAGTCAGGAAGACCTGAGTTCAAATTCAGCCTCAAACTCTCACAGGTGTGAACCTGAGCAAGTCACTTAACCCTGCTGGCCTCAGTTTCCTCATCTGTAAAATGAGAAGGAAATTAAGGAGAAAAAAAAGGGAAGGAAATGGCAAACCATTCCCATTTCTTTGCCAAGAACACCCCAAATGGAGTCATGAAGAGTCAGATACCACTGAAAAAACATCTAAACAACAACAAAATTCCAGTATAATTTAAATATATATAAATAAAGTATAATTTAAGCTTCTTAAAGACAGGAACTCCTCAATACCTAGCAAGGCACAAAGGCACAGAATTTAGATATTGAATAATAATAACATAGACATTTAATCAATGCTTACTCATCTGAGTAATTGTGTTGCAATGAATAAAAATGAACAATTCAATGAACAAATTATAAATTGTAAATGAACAAATTGTAAATTTATTTTTTTCTCTAAGAAAAAAATGGCATTGCGTCATAGAATCACAGATGTGTAGAACTGAATAGGGCCTCAAAGGTTATATGTTCTAACCTCATCATTTTGCAGATCAGGAAACAGACCCTGAGATGAATGAATTTGCTCAAGAACACACAACCAGCCAGTGTCAAAGTTAAAATGAGAACTTGTGTCTCGACTTCACAGACCAGTACTCTTTCCATTACCCTTGAAAAGTGATTAAGTAATTGCTTATTTTAATGTTAGATATGGTATATATTTACTTCAACATTTCATTAAATGATTAGGAATGTCTTGTTTCCCCAAATCTTAATTAGTTTGTTAACCAGTTCCTATTACCTCATCTCTCATCCACCTACCTTGCTGTTTGTTCATAAATGTATTCTTCAGCCCCCACTGAAGCACTTCGATATTTCTGAAAAGTTTAAAAGTGATTAAAAAATTAAAATATAGAAATAAAGAGCCACTATATATATAAACAAAGAGGCAAAAAAAAATTCTTCCAAAATATTTGCAATTGTGATCGTCCTAAGAGGAAATCTTTAGAACATTATGGATCTATTTCAAATCTGGGGGAAAAGGTGCCATTTGTCTATGGAATTTGTATACACACTTTGCCAGATTTCTTCATCTTGTGCAACCTTCTCCAAGTATAATGATCAGATTAGCCATACTCATTTTCTCAACCCCCTTTCTTAAACTAAATCCTCACTCGCTTTGGAACGTAATATTCCTATGCTATTGTAAACTGAGACATAAAGCACATTATTAAGTCCTGGCAATCTTACTAGTGATTCATCAAACCTCGGGGAGGGAAGGTGTCTTAGAAATCATTTATCCTCTCTCACATTTTTTCTCATTAATTCTATTCCTTCTATTATCAGCCCAGCTCAGCTTCTCATTTTTGATTTACTATATTACTGCAATAACCTCATCATTGGTTTCCATGTCTCATCCCTCTCTCTGCTCCAAATCACAAATATGCTGCTACTCATTCTAATGTATGATTCTGATCACATCAGAAAGCCTTCAGCAGTTCTCTTATTGTCAACTAAATGAAACCTAAAGCTTCTGAACCTGCGTATTCAAGGCTCACCTCAATCTGGTTCCAGCTACTCTTTCCAACATCTTCTGTTCTGCTTTTTTCAGTCAAATTGTCCTACTCACCAATCCCTAATATCATCCTTTCCTTTTCTGCCTCTTAATCATACTGTCCCCAAAAGTCTATCTGTAAAATTGATTGCATTCTCCCTAGCTTAGAGGACTGCAATGAGAATATATATATATATATATATATACTATAAAATGCTATATAAGAAATAAAAATAATGTTAATTATTTTTCAAGATCCAGCGCTGATAATAACTCTTTCAAGAACCTTTTATTTATAATATATTTTCTTTCCCTTCTCACTCCAACCAATTCCAGCCACAGACACCAAGGCAAACCAACATGCCTGAAAGTAGTCTCTCTCTCTTAAGTCATCACTTCCACAAAAAAATGTATTAAATATCTATTGTATTGACCCCATGCTATACATTGGGATAACGGAGTTGTTTTTAAATGATAAAGTCCTTGCCCTAAACAGAGCTTTAGTGTTCTATTTAGGGTAGAAGGAATGTATACAAATAAATAGAATGTCCTCAAAGTCTTGATACATTTTTAAACTGTATCATAAAAAGTGGAGTCTGATGGGACGAAGGACTCTGTTGCTACCCTCCTCTGACTTTTAGCATATTCCAATTCCTATTGTAATTTTTTGTATTCTACTCATATCTCCCATGCTAGATTGTAAGCTACTTTAGGTCAGAGATGGCATTCCTCTGTGCATACCCAAGTCCCTAGTAAAGTCCTCCTCTACCACTAGCAATCACATGAATGTTGAATTTAAGAGAATATTATGGAGTTCTGAAAATTCAAAGGACCTGGATTCAAATCATGCCTCTGATGGTTAATATCTCTGTGACCTTGAGGGCAAATTAGTTCCCTTCCTCAGCCTCAATTTGATCTTCTATAAAAAAAAAAAAAAAAAAAAAAAGGAGACAAAAGAACTCTGATGCCCCTGCCATCTCAAAGCTGATGATCCTCTGTTCTCTAAAATTGCAACTCAGGAAAAAAAAAATTAGATCACATTAGAGAGTAGTTTAAGATTTACAAAGTACTTTCCTTGTAATAGTTCTATGAGGTACTATTATCCTTGTTTTACCTAAAGGGTGATAGAAAAAAATCTAGAGTTGAAGTTCTCTGCTTATGTCCACACAGTTAGTTGGGTTTGAACCCTGGGAACCAACCCCAAATCTAAGGCCTTTTCCATTATGTAATTTATATTTCTAAAGATTTACAAAAAGCTTAACTCTCACCCTTGAACTTAAAAATTATTCTAGTTCCTTCCCTCAGTTAATCTTGCTCTTAAAAATAATTCTAGTGCCTGACCTTGTATAAATCTTGTTTGTGTGTATGTATGTGTGTCTATATGCTGTATATATTTGTTTGCATATTGTCTCCCCTGTTATACTTTCTGAGAACTCCTGGAGAGCAGAGGCTGTCTTTTGTCTTTCTTTGTAGCCTCAATGCTTAGTATAGTGTTTGGCCCATGGTAGGCACTTAATAAATATTAAGGAATGTTTGTTGGATTGAACTGAATTAAGTAAATTCATAATCTCAAATAACAATGGTTAGTATTTATAAAGCACGTTCATGGATTAACTTTTGATCTTCATAACAACTCTGTGAATTAGGTATAATTATCACCATTTTAAAGATTAGGAAACTGAGGACAAGGACTTGCTCTAGATCTCACAGTTAATAAGAGTCTAAAGCACAGTTTTACTCAGAACTTCCTGATTCTAAGTCCAACCTTCTATCCACAATGCCACCTAGAGTTGGAAGCAAAGCTGTGCTGGAATCAACTCAAACTAAACTGGAGAGAATTGATTGCTAAATTTTTTATAGGAGTGCTATTCCTCAGAAAATAATATTGGGGGGGGGGGAGCCAACTGGGTGGCTCAGTGGATTGAGAGCCAGGCCTACAGATGGGAAGTTCTGGGTTCAAATCTGGCCTCAGATACTTCCTAGCTGTGTTACCCTGAGCAACTCACTTAACCCCCATTGCCTACTCCTTACTGCACTCTTTTGCCTTGGAACAAGTACATAATCTTCATTCTAAGATAAAAGGTAAGGGTTTATGGGCAGCTGGGTAGCTCAGTGGAGTGAGAGTCAGGCCTGGAGACAGGAGGTCCTAGGTTCAAACCCGGCCTCAGCCACTTCCCAGCTGTGTGACCCTGGGCAAGTCACTTGACCCCCATTGCCCACCCTTACCACTCTTCCACCTACGAGAAAATACACCGAAGTACAAGGGTTTAAAAAAAAAAAAAAGAAGGGAAGGGAAGGGAAGAGAAGGGAAGGGAAGGGAAGGGAACCAACCTTTGCCAGGAAACCTTTAATAAGGGGAAACCTACCGCCTCTACAGACTGCCCATTCCACTTTGAGAAAGCTCTCATTATTACAATGTTTTCCCTTTCATCAAGCCTAAATTTGCCCATCTGCATTATCTGTCAACTGTTCCTACTTTTATGCTTTGGGGCTAAATAAATCTTATACTAATATATATCCATACAAATACTCCTTCCACACAAACCCTTCAAATATGTGAATAGTTATTATGTACCCTCCACTAAGTTTTCTCTTATATATGTATATATATATATATATATGTATATATTAAATTATCCCCTTTTCTTCAACAATACTCATATGGCATGATCTCTAGGTCCTTCACCATATCGGTTGCTTTCCTTTGGGTACTCTCCAGAGTACTAATTTTCTTCATTAATTAATAAAACATTAACAGTTGAATTCTAACCAGAGCAGACTATATTGAGATTATTTTTGTTGTTCAGTTCTGTTTGACTCCTTTTGATCTCTTTTTGGGTTTTTTTTGGTAAAGATACTGGAGTGGTTTGCCATTTCCTTCTCCAGCTCATTTTACAGCTGAGGAAACTGAGGCAAATAGGATTAAATGATTTGCCCAAAGTCACACAGCTAATAAGAGTCTAAGGCTAAATTTGAACTCACATATGATTTTGTTGATTGTTTTAGGTTCAAAGTAATGTGGAGGGGCAGGGTGCAGCTAGGTGACTCAATGGATAGAGACCTACAGCTGGAAATGGGAAATTCCTGATTCTAAGTCTAGCAATTTATTCACTGTGCCATCTAGCCAAATAGGTGATATTAGGATTATCACCTCCCAGTGTTCTCCTGAGGTCCTGGAACTTGTTTTAGAGGTTTGGTTTTTTTAAATGTTTTTATAAATGTCCTTTGTAATCCTATATATTTTATTTTTGGAATACAGAAAATATTATCAGATGGGTCCATAGGATTCACCATACTCACAAAGGGTACATGACACACACATGAAAAAAGATAATCTCTATTTTAATCTGTCAAGACCTTTTGGGATTCTAATTGCCATCCAGTGAATTATCTATCCTTTTTAATTTTCTGTCCACAGCATGCCAACGAAGCTGTTGTACACATCATGGATAAAAATGTTAAGCAATACCAGGACAAGCCTAGTTTCTTGAAGATCTATACCACTGACTGTCTGCTACATTGATACTTCTCTGACTCACTAATGAATATGATCCAGATCTGTCTATTCAACCCATCCAAATATACCTAATTCTCTTGTCCTCTAGCTCATATCACTCTGCATTTTTTCCATGAAAATAACATGAGAGACTTTGGGCTGCTAAAATCTAGTTAAACTCTATCCTCAGCATTGTTCTCATCTGTCAGTTTAGTAACCACCTCAAAACAATGGAAGCAAGGGTAGTCTGGTCTGACTAGTTCTTGATGATGTCAACATGCATTTAGAAAAAGATGTGAGCTTCTGGAGAGTAAGACTATTGGTCATTTTTTCCCCTCTTATTTCCAGTGCTTAGCATGGTGCCTTGTAAATAATAACAATAGCATTTATATAGCCTTCTAAGGATTGCATAGAGCTTTACAGATATTATCTCATTTTTAACTTCACAAAAATCCTGGGATGTAGATGATGTTATCATCCCTGTTTTATAAATGAAGGAACTGAAGCAGACAGAGGTTAACTAACTTCCCTGGGGTCACAAAGCTAGTAAATGTTTGAGACCCAATTTGAACTAGAGTCTTTCTGCTTCTAGGATCAGGGCTCTATCCACTGCACCACCTCACTGACTCTAAAAGAAAGAGAACAACATTCCAAGCACAGGAAACGTGGTTCACCAACCTCGGTTCAATCTGAGTCTTAATGCTTTAAGTGCTCCTAACATTATTCTTAGAGGACTGAGCAATCTCCTCCCCAGCTAGCTCGTCCTCTAAGGGGTTTAGATGGACCTAAGCTGCTAAAAACTTAAATCACCAAGTTCTAAAACTTCTTTCATGTACAATCCATGAGACATGCCAAAGTTTTCTCAACCAATCCAATCACACTTTCTATATATCACCAATTCCAAGGACATCTAAACTGATCAGGGCTTTTTTTGCACTTAATATGATTGATTCAATAGAGAAGCTTTCTCACCTGGTATTATAGGCTAGCATCTTGACCCTTTGTGTAGAGGCAGGGAAGTTGTCTAAGCTGCCCCATCTTTACATGTGTCTAGATAGATGAGGTCCTTGAGTTTGTGATTAGGTCCTTTCTTAGACTTTGTCTCCTATTTTATTGCTAGTTTTAACCCTTACATTATAGCTATTCTTTAGCAAAAGTTCTTACCCTTTTCTCATAGGACTCTTTGGCAATCTTGGAAAATCTATAGAATTCTCAGTATAGTGTTTTAAAATACATAGGATTACAAAGAAAATAAATTACACTGATATATAATAAATTAAATTTTTTCTAAGTTCGCAGACCCTCCTTTTTAAAGGAACTCCAATATATGGTTATCTAAGTTGGGAATATATGAGTCTGAAACTTAACTTAGACACTTAATAGCTGTGCAACCTTGAACAAATTACTTAACCCTATAAGCCTCCATTTTCTTACCTATAAAACAGGGATAATAATAACATCTGTCATCCAAAGTTGTTGTGAGGATCAAATGAGATGACACACACATGTATGTGCATGTATGTATACATATGTGTTCTTTATGTGTATATATGCTTTATAAACATTTGTAACCCTTATGGGTTAAGCAGTAATAGTGGAGGTATTATAGTAGTAGTAGTATCAGTAGAAGTGTAGGAGTAGAGATAGTAGTAGTAGTAGTGGGGGTGGTGGTAGTACTGGTAGTATTAGTTATAGTAGTAATAGTGGTCGTAGTCTTTCTCTTATTATATGCAGTTTCCTTCCTATCTGCCCCCTCTTTTTTTTCTAGTCCTTTTGACTAGATTTCTAAGACTCTAAGCAGTATATTTTTAACAGAATATCCATCTTTAGATATATGCCATCTTTAGCAAAGACTTCATCATCACTATATTTTATGCTGTAAACTAGAAATACAAAAACCATTCTCAGATATCATCTTCATTTTAAAAACTTTTAAAAATGTTTTTATTCTCAATTTAAACACCAAATAAAATGGGCATTACCACATACGTAAAAGAACTGAAAAAAGAGGTTTGTATATAAAACTATAAATAGCATGTATAACTTGCTTTAAAAATGTATATGATAAATTTAACTTATAACTTTCAGAACCTGAGAAACCATCCTCTGCACTTCTTGTTCACTCCTTTAAGTTCAATTCTTCTAGGCTTAGTGACTTGAAAAGCTATTTACTCTTCAAATTATGTGGTAAATTCAAGTGGAATTCATTTTATGGATTCCTGATTATTGATGCTACTTTCTTTCATATTTCATTACACATTAGCATCTTTGCCAACAGGAACAATGGGAAAATGAATATCCAACAACTCTAGACTTTACTTTTAGTCACATCATTGTACTGAGTTATTATGGAATGAAGGAATGTTATAAAATTTGATAAAGCATATTCATCCTGCTTGTCAATTATCACATAGCTGTGTTTGTATGCAGAAGAGGTCATTGTAAATTCAGATTGCTTAATAAATATGCTAAATGAAAAATCTGAAAACAATCACGAATGTCTGATTATCCCCAGGACCTGGCACCTAGGAGGTATTTAATAAAATCTTGTTGACTATAATATGAAGGAATCTATGGCTTTCCCCCAAAAAAATATAAATAAATGGTTATATCCACTGAGGATGTTATTAAAGGGAAACTTCACTTATCAATTAATAAATTAAAATATGTACTATGCACCTACTATGTGCCCATCACTCTGCTAGATGATAATTCGAGGAAAGTCCATTTTGATTATTGCTCAGGAAACACATTTTTATTATTATGTCCATACAACATCTCCAACTAGGTTGACACATTTTTAAAATTAATTCAAAACAACTGCCTTAATAATATGACTTATGGGAAATATTTCAATACATAATGTCTATTCATAGTTATCCTATCATTTTCATGCAAACAGGTGTTTTTCTATAATAATATATATAGTTTATATAGTATATATATAGTTTTATTACCGGGCATGATACAACTCTGGTCTTGATTAATCTTCATAATTCTCCTCTGAGGCAGTACTCCACAAATTTTTTATCCCCAATTTACAAAGAAAGAAATCAAATCTCAGAAAAGTAAAAATGATTTGTCAAGGGTTACCCAGCTATTAAATGGAGGCAGAATATAGATTTAGGCCTGCAGGATGCCAGTTTAGCTTCCTATATACCATACCATACTGTTGACTTAATTATTTTTAATGTTGCTCTATAACTTTGTTTACACTGATCCTCTATAATGTCTATGAGAAAAAAGGGCTCTAAACAGGCAATTAACACCAATCTCAATTACGGAAAATTCTACTTTAGTGATATTCATGTAAATGCATTCTTATTTGTTTAAATTATTAATACATATAATAATAATATCTGGAATCTAATAAAAAAAACTTCTTCCCAAGAACCTTAGTTTTTATAATAGTCTAATAATAGGTTAATGGGAACAAAGGATTATCTCTATTATAGATCAACATTTCCCCCTCCCTAAATAAAAAGGTCCAGAATATTTGAAATTTTCATAAATTACAAAATAATATAGTGGTAAAACCTAACTGTTAGTCTATTATTTATTGTTATTGAATTCACTGAGAATAAATATGTCAGATAATCATCTCATTTGATCCTCCCAACAAATGTGCTGTGTGACCCTGAGCAAGTCATTTAACCCCTGGAGATATATCTCCATTGTACAGATGAGGAAATTGAGGAGGCAAAGGGTATCTAATAATAACAGCCAAATAAGTACCTAAGGCACCATCTAAATTCAAGTCTTCTTTACTAGGCACATTCAGAGGAAGAACTGTGGGAGTAGAAACAGAAGAAAAACAACTGCTTGTACACATGGGCTGTTGGGATATTATTGGGGATGTAGACAATAAACGATAACTCTAGTCCAACTATCAATAATACGGAATTAGGTCTTAATCAATGATACACGTAAAACCCAATGGAATTGTGCGTTGGCTACAGGGGGAGATGGGGGAAGAGGGAAAGAACATGAAACATGTAACTATGAGAAAATATTCAAAATTAAAATTAAAAAAAGGGAAAAAAATAAATTCAAGTCTTCTTGACTCCAGATCAGCACTTTATTCACTGTGTCACCTAGCTGCCTATAAAATGAGATAAATATTCCTTCTGTCTGCCACAGAATGCATAGTATAAGGTGTCCCAAAACTCTTAGTGTAGTTTTGAGATACTAAAAACCCTTTTTTTAATGTTAGTAAAGCTTTATGGTGCACTAAGACTTTGGGGACACCCAGTATTTCCATTCCTGGGAACATTCATGTCCATGAAGACATGAAACTTACTCTGATTCAGTCTAGTATCCAAACTTTCAGAACACTTCCTAACCTATCCTCTCTGCTATTCAACACATTTCTGTAATAACTATTTATAATCACAGCATATTTATTTTTATCTCTCCAACTAGATTTTATGTTCTTTCATTCTTTCAATAGTTGTTCATTAAGTCTCTACAAAATGACAATAACTAATAATAATAATAACAACAGCTAGCATTTACCTCTTGATGTTTTGCAAAGCACTTTACAAATAGTATCATATCCTGACCACAATCCTGGGAAACTGACACTAGTTTTAATTGCCTTTTACAGATGAAGAAAATGAAGAAACAATGAAGACTTTAAGTGGCTTACCAAAAACTGTTCTAGATGATGGAAGACAATGTAGTTATTATGATGCATAACAGAATGTAAGCAAAGGGACCAAATGTTATGTGAAAGTCAAGAATGGAAAGATCCTCAAGATTACATTTATTGAGGAAGACCATCTGGTATAATAGAAAGTACATTTACTGGTTTTAGATTTAAGATGAAAATGGTGTGAGGATTTTAAAGGAATATAGGCTCAATCTGAATCGCACAAGAGAAGTGGAAACCCCCCCCAAAAAAATTAATGAATGCAATCCTAGACAGTGAGATGACATAATAGATAGAGCATCAAACCTGGAGTCAGGAAGATCTGAGTACAAAGATAGCCTTGGCCACTTATTATGTTTATTAAAATTAAAAAAAAATTTTTTTCAAGTTCTTGGACCTCAGGAGAACATTGGGAGGTGATAATCTGAGTATCACCTAGGTAGCTAGTTGGCAGAGGGAATAAAGCACACCTGGCCTGTAGTCAAGAAGACCCAAGTTCAAATCCAGCTTTAGCCACTTACTAGCTATGTGGCTCTGGGCAAGTCACTTAGCCTATTTGCCTCAGTTTCCTCACGTATAAAATAAGCTGGAGAAGGAAATGGCAAACCACTCCAATATCTTTGCCAAGAAAATCCCAAAATGGACACAAAGAATTGGATATAACTATAACTGACTAAATAATAACAACAATAACAAATGCTAGGCATGATTAACTATATTGGTATCTAGAATAAGGAAGATAATATTTCAGCTATGCTCTTCCCTGGTCAGACTACATCTGGGGTATTATGTTTAGTTCTAGGACTATTTTAGGAATGTCAGAGATAAACTGGAATACTTTCCAAAGAAGGCAATCAGAATAGTGCAAAGTCTAGAGAATATGGCACATCAGATTAACAGAAGGAAAAGGGGATGCTTAGCCTAGAAAAGAAAAAGGGAAGAAAATAGTGTTTGCCTTCACATATGTAATGGGAAGGGATGTGATGTGGAAAAGATTAAAGTTGTCCTTCTTTGCCTGAGGATAGAATTGGGTAGAAATTATCAAAGGAGAGATTTAGGCTTAATATAAGGAAAATCTTCACAACAGTCGGAGATATCCTAAAATGGAACTGGCTGCCTTCAGGAGTAGTGAATTGAAAGCCTATAGGAAGGCTTCAATTTTTTTGGACTGCCCTTCCAAAGCTAAGACTCTGGGATTCAGTGGATAGAATGTATAAAGACAAGGGGGAAGGTACAGCATTCTAGGCAAAGGAAGAACAAATGAAAATGCCTATCTGAAGCAATATTTTCCATCTAGACATTAACTCTGGTTATAATTAGAATAAAAAGACAGTATCAGTGAGAAGTGAGAAATATGGTTGCATGACTGGATGGTGTCCAATTTTGTGGGGCCCGAGAAGACAGGCAGAGTGATTTCTGGATAAGGAATAAAAAAATAAAAATTTTATTTCATTGAGAAAGATCTTTCTATGAACTCTAAAATCTATTCACACAGTTTCCTCCTTGCTATTCTCACAGATGCTCCATCTCTTTGAATCCATCTAAGCTTTTTCACCAGCTGTAAAACTTCACTGTACCTGGAGTGTTTTTCCTCCTCGCCTCCACCTCCTACTTTACCTGGCTCTCTTCAAAACTCAGCTCAAATCGCATCTTCTGCAACGTTTTCCTGATCCCCACCCCTTCCCCCTAAGCCAACACTTTCCCTCATTTATTCCCATTTACATAGTGTCTTGTACATACATAAACTTTTGCCTCTCATTAGAATATGGGGGAGGGGCCATGTTTTTGTCTTTCATTGTATCCCAAGGACTTTGGCATCTTACCTTAGAGCAGAAGTTATCTTTTTGAGGTCTCTCTTGATAGGTCAGTTTATGGCAGGCCAGCACTAAAAAGTATTGACTTTACTGAATTTACTAACTATAACAAACACAAAATGTAACTTGAGGAGAAGATAGACTAGTAAAACATTTATGTTGGTTCATAAATTCATAAATTTTGTTACCAATCAGTCTATAATGAGATATAAGAAGGCTTTAGTGCAATACAAGCTTCCCTGAACATTTAAGATGCTCCACAGCCTGGCTCGCCTACCCTTAGAGTATTATTTCCCATTATTCTCCATCTACACACTCTGTGCTCTAGGAGAATTGGACCAATTCTCTCATCATACATTCTCTCGCCTTTGTACATTTGTATGATACATACCTTTTATCTAGAACTTACTCTATCTTCACTTGAACCTATCTAAATCCTTCTCTTCCTATAAAGATTAGTCTAGAGGAGAAGCTAGGTGGTTCAGTGGATTGAAAGCCAAGCCCAGAGATGGGAGGTTCTTGGTTCAAATCTAGTCTCCAACACTTCCTAGTCCTGTGACTGGGCAAATCACTTAACATCATTAGCCTGGTCCTTACTGCCTGGGAAGCAATACTTAATATTGATTCTAAGACAGAAGATAAGGGTGGCCACATTTTTGGACATGGCTAATATTTTGTTTAACTATGTTTATTTATTATGTTATGTTATGTTATGTTATGTTATGTTATGAGGAATTTTCTTTTTTTCAGAGGAAGAACAGGTAAGAATGCTTATTAATTGAAAAAATAATATTTAATTAACAAAATAAAGACTAAATTATGATCCCCATAGAGCTTTCTCTGATTTCTCTACCCTTAACCCCAGCTGAAAGTATGTTCTCTCGCCTCAGATTTTCCCAGTTTAAGAAATCTTTAAATCTTTTTCTTTGCTTCTATCGCTACTTTATTTCATGCATATCACATTGCTTACATAATACATGAGTATTACATTGCATTTATCCACTACTTTCAATAGATTATAATTTCTTGAAGAACTACTGTTGTTTTGCAGAATTATATAGAGTATATCTAGCAACGTGCCTGGAACCACTCTAGATCTTTACTAAGTGTTTACTGAACTAGAGAAAATTCTATGTAGCATCTTCTGACTTGAAAAGAACATAAAATATAAAGTCCCTAGAAAAGAGCAGGATATCTAATATCTAGAATCAACAAATGTTTATTATGTGTCTTCTCTATGCCAGATACTTTACTAGTGGCTGGAAACAAAAATCAAAAGTGAGGCAGTTCCTGATCCCCATGGAGCCTATAGTCACAGGGTAAAATAGCATGTGGAGAGAGAGAAAGAGAGAGAGAGAGAGAGAGAGAGAGAGAGAGAGAGAGAGAGAGAGATTGAGATTGAATGAGAGAGAAAGGGAGGGAAAGAAAGAGAGCCATTGAATGAAAGAGAGACTGAATGAGAGAGGAAGAGAAAGAGACTGAATGAGAGAAAGAGAAAGAGAGAGAGATTGAATGAGAGAGAGGGAGAGAGAGAAAGAGCAGGAGGAAGGAGGGAGGGAGAGGAAGAGGGAGAGATGGATGAATGGATAGGTAGATACATAAATACATACATACATACTTAGGTGGATAGATGGATAGGTAGATAGATGGGCAAATGGATGGATAGGTAAGCAGACAGCTAGATGATAGAAATACACAGATATATGCATATATATTTGTGAATGTATATATGTACATATGTGCAAAACATATGTAGAACAAACATGTTGTACAGAGGATGGGTTGGGGAGAGGGACCCAGAAAGATTTCATCATGAAGAAGGTGGTGCTTGATTAAAGGGTTCTAAGAGGCTAAGATAAGGAGTAAGTGCATTCTAGGGCTAGGGGACAGCCAGTGAAAAGGAAAGACAGTGTCCTGTTTGAAGAGAAGGGTCAATTTGGCTGGACTAGAGTGTGTGGAAGGGAATCGTCTAAACAGAATGAGAGTCACTAATGAAGAGCTTTAAATACAAAACAGGGAAAGTTGATACTTTATCCTAAAGATAAGTGGGAGCCCCAGAAATTTATTGGCGAGAGGGAGGGGGAAGAAGGGGTCCCATGGCCAGAACTGCACATTAAGGAAATTACTTTGGTCACTGTTAAGGATGGCTTGGAGTTGGAAAACACTGAAGGTAGAAAGGAGATGATAGCCTACAGCACAGTCCTTGTACAAGAGAATCACAAAGGGAATGCTGGTATTTGCACACCTCCAAATCCTTCAGTGAGAAATAAGACTGAAAGCCTCACTTCCTTCTTTCCACCAAGAGCCAGGTTTCACTAAAAGCTGAGAAAATCTGTTAGTGAATATCCTAGGGGGGCAGCAAAGTCTTTGTTCTGTTATAACCTAATGGGAAACAACCAACATGTGTGTATACATATATATATATGTGTGTGTGTGTATACATACATATACATACATACATATACACACGCCTCAGAACAGAACAGAACCCATGCAGAACGGAATCATGGAGAACCAGGAAAGCTCTCACCACTTGGGGGGTGGCGCTTGCGCTGCTTCTCAACAGGACTCCGAGAGGCAGGGGTAGATAGGGAGTGCATTCCAGGCATGGGAGACAGCCAGCCAGTGCAGTCAGAACTGGTTTAAAATATGTTTTCTGTTTTGTTTTGTTTTTCCCTTGGGCAGAGATGGAATTTGAACCAAAATTTCCGGCTTACAAACTCTTTTCACTATTCCAACCTGCTTCTCAAGGACTGTTTCAAAGTTTCTGTTTGTTGTTTTCATTTTGTAATCTTGGCATAAAAATAAATACTCGGAATTTTCCAACAGTTAAGGCTGGCTTCAACTTGACAAAAAAGATGTCTGAGTTCTTAATGGCTTCTGACATATGAATATTTAGGGTTGGAGAGAAGGTCCCCATTCCTAAGATTTCACTGATATAGACAACTCCCAGTGAGGAGACTCTCTCTGCCAATACAGTTCTGAAATTTTTCTGCAGTTTATATAATCTTAGAGAATTGTCTGGAACAGCCAATCAGTCAGTCAATAAACTCTGTGACCCTGGGGAAATCACTTAACCCCAATTGCCTAGCCCTTACCACTCTTTTGTCTTGGAAAAGGAACTTGGTATCAATTCTAAAACAGAAGAAAGAGTTTTATATTTTTTTTATAAAATAAAATATATTTAATACATAAAATGAATAAAATATACAAGATAAAATAAAATATATTTAAACATATATATGTATATGTATGTATGTATATATATGTATATGTATGTATGTATATATATATATATATACACACACACATATCTACTATGTACAGGCACCACACTCAACACAAGGGATTCAAAGAAATGAGTCCCTATTCTCAAGGAGCTCACAATTTTATGGGGAAATAACATGGAAATAAACAACTATGCATAAATAAACTAAATAAAGGACAAACTATAAATAATCAACAGAGGAAAGGCACTAGACTGGAGAACTGGGAAAAGTCTCCTTGGAAGGTGAGAATTTAGCAATTCTTAAAGAAGGGAAGGAGATCATTCCAGGCATGGAGGAAAGCCAGTGAAAAGACCAAGTTGCCCCAGGTAGCATGTATCAGAGGTAAGATCTGAGGACAAATCTTCTAAACTCTGAGGCAGGAATCCTATTATTATGCCATATTCACTCTTATGCTTTATCCTATTTGTTCTTTTCCTGAATTTATGAACTCTTTACCTAGGCTAAGACCAGCAATTAGATTTTTAAACCTCACCGTTTTCCTCCTCTCCAACCATCCTTGGTGTCTAAAACGGTGCCTTTAGGGACTTGATAAATATTTATTTAGATGGTTCGATAACAGTTGCACTTTTTCTTGCTGGAAATGAGGTAAATAAGGGCTCAAAATTCCTCATCAACTATGCACACATCTTGTTAACACCAGCTTGGAATTAATCATTTCCTAAAATATTTGAGGCTTTGGGGATTGTTCTTGTTCCACTGATATCAGTTTGACCTTCCATAGCAACAATCTTCCCCTCTCCCCACCCTGGCTTAGTATCAGAGCTAGACTCCTTGGTAGAGGCTGAACCATTATGCATTCAGCAGTGATCTCCACATAATTCAATAATCCACCAGTGGAACGTATTCAATTTCAACCAAGGATTTATACTACAGGGATTTCCTTCACAACGTTACTCGGAGGTCACTGAATCGTATGACCAGTTGGCAGTGTGATAGCCAAAGATTATCACTGGAAGACTTCTTTTTTTTTTTTTTTTTTTTTTTTTTTTTCAGTTCCCATCAGGATGAAACATGGGATACAGGCAGGCTAAGCCCAATGCAAACAATGATTCTGGCTGCAATGATAAGCCCCACAAAACAGTTAAACCAAAAACATTGGGACTGAGCCCAAACACTTAGCTTCTGGTGAGGTCAGAGAACTCCCCCCCCACTTCTCCTTTCCCACTTTGAAATGAAAAAAAATACAATTACCTCTTTTCACAGGGTTTTTATCTGCCACATAAATACAACTGATAATGCACCACCTAAAGATCATAACCCTGCCATCGCCACTGGATCACATGCCCAAGTCCTGCTAGAAGGCAGTGTGGGAAAGTGGTAAAAACAATGAATTCTGAGTTGGTCCTGACCTCCACTATTTACCAGCTGGGTCACCTTGGGCTTAATCTTTCCAAGTCTGTTTCCTTGCCTGTCAAGTGAAGATATGAACAGTTGTGCTATCTAAAGGCAGTACGGTGGCCCAGTGGAGAGATGGTTGGGCACAGAGTCTGGAAGACCTGGTTTTTTTTCCAAATCTGGCATCAGATACATTTAATAGTCATGGGTTGTCATAGGTAGGGAGGTGACTTCACCTTTGTCTGCCTCAGTTTCCTCAACTGAAAAATGAGGATAAGAAAAGCACCTACCTTGTAAGGCTGGAGTAAGGATCAGAGGAGAGAATGTTTGTTTGTTTGTTTGTTTGTTTGTTTGTTTGTTTGTTTGTTTGTTTGTTTGTTTGTTTTTTAAANTTTGTTTGTTTGTTTGTTTGTTTGTTTGTTTGTTTGTTTGTTTGTTTTTTAAAAGTGCAGGGGCAGTAGGGGCAGCTGGGTAGCTCAGTGGATTGAGAGCCAGGCCTAGAGACGGGAGGTCCTAGGTTCAAATCCAGCCTCAGACACTTCCCAGCTGTGTGACCCTGGGCAAGTCACTTGACCCCCATTGCCTACCCTTACCACTCTTCCACCTATAAGTCAATACACAGAAGTTAAGGGTTTAAAAAAAAAAGTGCAGGGGCAGTAGAGGGGCTCAGTGAATTGAGAGCTAAGTCTAGAGATGGGAGGTCCTGGGTTCAAATCTGGCCTCAGACACTTCTTAGCTATTTGAGCCTGGGCAAGTTACTTAATCCCCATTGCTTAGCTCTTAATGCTCTTCTGCCTTGGAACCAATATTTAGTATTGATTCCAAGATGGAAAGTAAGAGTTTTTAAAAAAAAAAAAAAAAGTGCTTAGCACCCTGCTTAGCATAGAATAGGTACGATATAAAATGCTCATTCCCATCCTTCCCTTCACCTACCTCACAGGGTTGTTCTGAGCCTTCAATTAAACAATGCATCTAAAATTCTTTGTAACTGCCACATTATAAATAAAATATGTGTGTGTGTGTATATATATATATATATATATATATATATATATATATAACCTTACCTTCCATCCTAGAATTAATACTGTGTATTGGTTCCAAAGGAAGAAGAGAGGTAAGGGCTAGGCAATGATGGTTGAGTGTCTTGCCCGTGGCCACACAGCTAAGAAGTGTCTGAGGTCCGATTTGAACTCAGAACCTCCCATCTCTTGGCCTGGTTCTCAATCCATTGAACCACCCAATTGCCCCAAGGAAGTTAAAATACCTCTCTGAGCTTCAGTTTCCTCATTTATAAAGTGACAGGGCTGGCCTAGATGATCTCAGAGGTCAATTTTTTTAGCTGTCAAACTGTGATTTCTTATTATTTATTGACAATCAATATTGAGTGTTTATCAAAGTTGATTGACTGAATAAACCAAGTGGGCATTTATTAAGTATTCATTCAATTGGAGTAGCTAGGTGATGCAGTGGATGGAGTGCTGGGAAGACTCATCTTCGTGAGTTCAAATCTGGCCTCAGACAACCCTGGGCAAGTCATTTCCTCCTGTCTGCCTCAGTTTCTTCATTGTAAAATGAGCTGGAGAAGGAATAGCAAATCACTGCAGTCTCTTTGCCAAGAATAACCCCAAATTGGGTCATGAAAAGTCAGACATGACCGAAAAAAATTGTGCTCTGCCAATGATACAAAGATAAAAATAAGAGAATTCCATTCTAATATACTTAACATCCATAATGACAAAACAGTGCCACCTCTTCATTAAGAAAATTTAATAAGTATTATTTAAAACATCAGGTAAGGAATAGAGAACCAGGCCTGGAGAGAGGAGATCCTGGGTTCAAATTTGGCCTCAGACATTTCCTAGCTATGTGATGCTGGGCAAATCACTTTGCCTATCCCTTACCATTCTTCTGCCTCAGAACTGATACCTAGTATTGATTCTAAAACAGAATGTCCAGGTTTAAAAAGAAATCAGGCAGGAAAATAATTTTAAGGCCAAGTTATTAAAATGGTGTTAAGAATTTTACTTCAAATCCCCAAGAGCAGAAGAGGTGACAGCTCCCAGGATATGGAATGTAGCCCATCTATCCAACACTAAATCACTGAATTCTCACTTTCTTGTGTATTATACAGAGACCACTCATGACCATCCTCATGCAAATGGAATTTTTGTGCACAAATCAATGGAGAGGAACAACCAGAAGGGAAGCCTGGGGTGCATGGGACATGACCAATGTCATCTCTGCACACACCTGGGCAAAGGGAACTTCTAAGCAGGTAGATCTGCCTCCCAACTGCTTGCTAGCCTTACCCTGCCACGGAATGCCACAGAAATGACAAAGCTTCCTTAGAGGGCAGGTGGATGACAAGGGGGAGACATGTTCAAAGTTTAAAAAAAATTTTTTTAAAGAACCACCTTGTGTACTTGAGTTACAATGAATTCAAATATTCAAAGCTTCAACTTTGTGCACACTTATTCAACCTTAGGATGTCTTATCTTTCTCAGATGGTTAAAAACAAATAAAGAGTTTTACAAGATTCTATCTATAAAACAGAGGAAAGGAAGAGGGTCTCTCCAGTTGCTTCATAAATGGACATGGATGCTCTGCTAATAATGTACCTCCTCTTGTCTGGAAGTTTAGGTAAATATCTGTCAGAGTCTAACACTGATGCTGTCCTATATTATCTTAAGAAGGTTGAAAAAACACAGAACTATAATCACAGTAAAGTAATCTCTAGAACCAGAATGGCAAATTCATTGGCGGTGGGAGTAGTGGAAGTCTAAAGGTATTTATTGTTTTTGTTTTTTTAAACCTTTACCTTCCATCTTTGAATCAATACTGGGTATTAGTTCCAAGGCAGAAGAGAGGTAAGGGCTAGGCAATGGGGGTTAAGTGACTTGCCCAGGGTCACACAGCTAGGAAGTGTCTGAATCCAGATTTGAACCCAGGACCTCCCATCACTGGGCCTGGCTCTCAATCCACTGAGCCGCCCAGCTGCCCCCTATTTATCGTTTTTCTAGTTGTTCTACCCAAGTCATTACTCTGGTGGTCTTAAAAGCAGTAACTGTTTTTTTGAACACTGAAGAAGCATGTTTGAACTACCGGATAAATACAATCCTAAACAGGTCCAAAATTAGAGAGATGGCAACCTTATTTCAGGTATCATTTGGAGTGTTTACTGGAAAACTATAAAAAATGGCAAGATGATAAACCAAAGTACAGATTCCAAAAAAATATTTCTACCTTTAAAAACTTGGTTTCCATTCATAAGTGATATACCTAGATTTGATTATGGTGCCTCACCATAAAAATGATTAGCCTCAGATAGGGGAATTATTCAATTATATTTTGGATCCCCCTTTAACAAGTGTGCTGGGCAGCCCTCTCTTGCACTAGTATATCTGGCAGTCTTCTTTGGGCTGCACAGGAGTGTTTGACAGCCTGCATAAGGGAGCTGCAGTACACGTCAAAGCAGGTGTACCAAAGAGCGGCCACATGCCTTTTGGTCCCCTTTAGAAATTAGCATCCTATCTGGATTCCAAACTCTGCTCTGATACAACACTGGGTCATCCCCTTTCAGAAATGTGAACCTATCAGGATTGTCTTGTCTTGTTATGAAAATTTAACTTTAAATGCAATTAGGGACTAAAGCTTGAGCCGGCTTAGACAACATGTATGCCTCAGATGTTATGATAAATTCCTTTTTGCCTCAAAAAAATATATACCTAGATTAAAGGCTAAAAATCTAAACTATTTTAAAAGAAATGAAAGAGCTAAGATATCAGAAATTTAAAAAAAAAACCTCTCCCAAATATATTCCTACCCTATCCCCGCCACACATATACACAGACCGATTTATTCCAATACTAAGAATTTCTAAACCTTTGGTTAATTGTGTGTATCTTTTGGGAACCTCAGACAAGACGCCCAGTTAGATATTCACTTAATAACTCACGATGGACTCACCTCCGTGGCGCCATCTTTGAAAGTCTCACTGTAAGTGCTGTCGGGTGTGCTTCTCTGGTCATCCTTGAGATAGTTGGCGTGGGGAGCCATGCTGGGTACTTCATACTGATTCTGCTCAAAGATGACGCTGCGGGATTCCTCGCTTTCTCCTCTGGGATAGTGCACAGATGGGGCCATGAAGACGGGGGTAAACTCTTCAGCCTTCACCACAACGACTCCTGCCACACAGCCTGCTGAACCCTCAGACACATTTGCACTGTATTGTTCCCTTTTTAAGGTCTCCAGGTGATCTTGGTTCAAAGAAAGGTTAACTGGAACAGTCTTTAAGACCTGTACTCGGTTTTCTCCTCCACTCAGGTTGCTCTGGGCTTCATTAGTCCCAAGGCAGTTTCTGTTCATGCCAAACCCAGAAAAAGAGGAAAAGGAGGGGATGGGGGGCAAATAAAGAAGGAAAACATAGTGAGTGACTCTTTTTTTTAAATGACTTTTTTTTTTTCCCTCTCTCAGGCATATCACTTATATGAAAACCAACTGATACTTGGGCTCCCAAATTATCAGCTAAACCAAAGAAACAATTATAGATAATTAAGGAAGCCTGAGACTAGAGTATTTTCCAAAGTCTGGGGAGATGAAGCAATAAGGTTTAAATCAGGAAGGATCTCATAGATCTCAGATATAATTGGTATGGAGAGGGAGGAAAGGACTGATAAAGGTAAGTAAGCCTCAATGTAAGCCTTTGGGTATGAGGGATAAACCAATAGCAAAGCATGGAAGCAAAGAGATAACTGGAGAAAACTGTTGGTAGTCAACTGCATTTATTTGCACGTTTTATTTTAACCACCAAGAATTTTTATTTCTCTGCGAACTATTCATAAATGCTGAGAAATATGGGAGGCAAATTAATGTTTTATCAGGCTGACCAAATTAAGTGCCATCTACTTCATGAAGCCTTTCCAAATCCCCTAACTAGAAAATACTTCTCCCTTCCTGAATTTCTTATAGCACATTTTCCAACCACTCCTACACTCCACCCATATTCTAATCTATATTACACTTATTTGCATCCCTGTCTTATTGGCCCCACTTAATTTAAATGCCTTGAGGGCTATGGGGCCATATCTTTCTTATTCATTTATGTATCCTCTGCAGGACCACATCATTCCCCAGTTCAATAAAACCCAGGGGCTCCCTCTTACTTCCAAGATCAACAATAAAATCCTTTGGCTAGTAAGATTTAAAGTCTTTCACAATGGGCTCCCTTATCTTTCCAGTTTTCTTATGATTTAGTTCACATTCTCTACAATTCAGAAACACTGGTCTTCTTGCTATTATTCCCCACTACACACTCAGTGTCTTTCATTGAGTCTCTCCATACCTTAAATGCTCTTCCTTATCACTGCTTTTGCCTGGCTTTTCCAGCCTTCTCCAAAATTTAACTCAAATCAAAATTTAGCAAGAGGTCTTTCCCAGTCTGTACCTCCCCCTCCACCTGTTGCACCTTCTTTCTGATATTGCTTCTCACTTACATTGCATCTATCTTGTAGGTGATTCCTTGTGAGCAAATTATTTATCCCCTAAGAATTTGAGCTCTTGTTCAACAAGCATTTATTAAGCTCCTATGTTCCAGGCACTACATTGCTAAGTGTTTTACAAACATTAACTCAATCTATCCTAACAACTAATATCTTAATCTAATGTCTCTGGAAACAGTCAAGCTTCTTCACTAATGTGACTTATTAGGGCTGTAACTACATAGTACTTAATGAAGATGTGGAAAAGCACACATCTAATCTGATCAAAAGAGACAGTCAAATGGGATAGCTGGAGCCAAAAGCCTCAAGGAACTGTCTACACTGAAGAAATTAAGCACAAACCTGCCCAACCTCCATTTTTGCATGCACCATGTAGAAACAAGTTCAGGTTGGATTTGCCCAAACATTCCCCACAGCTGACCATCTTTTCCACAGACCATACCAGGACGTGGATAAGCCTAACCTTCATTTTCTCTGCTTATATATTCCAGACTGCCCACTTTCATTAAAAATCCTAAAAGGGCTATTTCTTTGGTCTCCATTTGTGTGAAGTTTGCTTTGACATTTCAAATTTGCCTTTCCCCAGAATTCCTTACTTAGTCAATTAATTTTTTTAAATCTATTTAAGCAGATTTCCTTGAATTTGTGAAGAAGCAGGGATCCAGAGAAACAGAAACCACTATGCTCAATAAATAAAAGGTTAGACCATCACTAGCCACTTCTAGAAGCCCACACCAGGAACCTGCAGGAAGACATTTGAAAGGAGGGTTGTTAGAACTGGGATGATTTGAATGTGCTGACTTACCTGGGACAGAAATAAAAATTGTCCTACACATCAGCTGAATAAAAGAAACTAAGCATTTTTTTATAATAACAAAGAGTAAAAAAGGGCATTAGCTCACCAAATGGGGAATGTCAGAATTTAAAAAACAGTTGATAAATGCAATGCAATGTTATTGTGTCATAGAAACGACAAATAACTTAAACCAATGCAGAGCCAGAACAATCTACACAACGGCCACTGGAAAAAAATTCAGAACTCAGATAGATGAAGTGTCCAATTATGACCTGCAGGACATGATGGTAAATCACATCCCCTAACTATCTGTAAAGTGGTGGAATGAGGCTTACATTCAAAACAAGATCAGCATGGAGATTTCTTTTGATTGACTAAATTTTCAGTTTCATGGGGGGAATCAATGATTGGGGGAAAAGAGATATTTGGAAGTGATATTGATAGTTTAAAAAGGAAAGAACATCAATAAAACATTAAAAATAAATAAAGCATTAGAAATGGAGTATTATACTTCCTATTTTTCAAAAGTGGAACCATATCTCTCCAATTTCCTGACATTTTAACAAAAAGAGACTTCAATATGCAAATAGTTATAATGTAAAATCCTATTATGATTATCACCCATTATTAAATGGATTCATCTTTACTGACACTTATAAAGCAAATTTTAGAATTGGAAAAACAATATTCTCCAATTAATTCGCTTGAGTCATACAACAATCCTGCAACACAGAGACTGTAGTTATAATATGCCTTTTTTACAGATGAAGAAATGGAAACTCAGAGAACTTGACTTGTTAGTGGTCACATAGCTTGTGTCAAAGGTGGGATGTGAGCCCAAGTCTCTTCTGCCTCCAAATTCAACATGCTATCCACTCTATAATACACCTTGCTTCTGTAGGGCAAACCATATTCTCTAAAAAATAAGAACTACATAAAAGTCCATTGTAATAAGAATTGTGACCTTGAGTATGTGGTCTTATATATTTTTTAACCAACAATGGCCTTAATTAAAATATTACTTTTCCTCTTAATATCAGCCTTTATCATTTTTAAACATAACAAGTATAACACTTTAGCAATCCCTGAACATCAATTTTCTCATCTATAAAATAAAGGGGTTAATCTAGGAGGCCCCTAAGTTCTCTTCCAGCTCCCAAACTATAGTCCTATGAAAGTAATATAATAGATAACATTTATATAGCACTTATTATGTGCCCAGGCACTGTGCTAAGCACTTTACAATTATTATTTCATCTGATCCTCACAACGACCCAGAAAGGTAGGTGCTATTATTATCCTCCCTTTATAGATGAGGAAACTTTATCAAACAGGGAATTAGTGACTTACCCAGAGTCACACAACTAAGGAAATGTCTACAGTCAGATTTCAATTTAGATCTTCCTGACTCTGGGTCTGGCTCTCTATTCACTCTACAAAGTTCAAAATACAGTAGCGTTGGTCTCATCCTCCAATCCTGACATTACAAAATTTTCGACTCTAAAGATCCAAGTAATAATTACAATTGAATTGTTGTCACTGATATACTTTTAAATAATATACAAGAAATTAGGGATGGATAAAAATCACTCCTCTTCTCCATTAGCAATGATCCACCTTATGTCTGTTATGGTGCTTTGACTTATAAAGTATTGTCCTGTAAATCATCTCATTTTGGTCCTCATTTTCCAGAAGAAATTCTGGAAAGGCTAAACTTCTTGCAAGTGATGGGACGTGGACTCAAACTCATGATGGCTAACTTTAAATCCATGGATTTGGGATTTTCCTACTATTCCATAATCAAGACTTGTAAAATATATCCTTTTTCTAACCCTTCAATGCTAAGTCTAAGTGCAAGGGTTTAGCAGATTGTGGTTCATTTGGGATAGGCTTAAAAAATATAGATCGATTGGCAGGAAAGCATGCCAACCTTGACCCTAACATGAAACTCAAAAAAGGTTTTGTTGTTGTGGTTACTGAGTCATTTTTCAGTCATGCCCAATTCTTCATGATCTCATTTGGGGTTTTCTGGACGAAGATAATTGGCTTGCCATTGCCTTTTCCAGTTCATTTTATAGTGGGGAAACTGGGACAAAAAGGTGAAGTGGCTTGCTAAGGGTCACACAGCTGATAAGTGACTGAGGCCAGATTTGAACTCAGGAAAATGAGTCTTTCTGACGTCAGTCCTGGCACTCCATCCACTGTGCCACCAGAGCAAGTGATTTGTCTTCAGTGTTATGTTTCGAGTGGAAGCATGATCACACAAAAACTCAAAATAGAGCAGGAGAATCAGATTCAGAGAGTCCACACACTGTCATAGGCAGGATATTCAACAGGGCAGAATGGTCATTCTGAATCACAATAGCTGAGGTTTGGTGGAAAGGGGTCTTTGAGTATTACTGAGAGACCTGCTCTCTGTAGAAATGAAAATACTATGAAGGTGTTATATTGGAAGCAAACCTACATCTAGATAAAATTGTGAAATAAGTGAAGTTTGCTTTTGGTACCCCTCCATTCTAACTCAGTGCTCACTGCCTGCTTCTCTCACCTTCCACAGAGGCTCTCAGTGCCCTCCCAGGTTTCTAAGAAGCCCAACACTCCCAGACACTGAAGCATCTCCCTCAAGTCCAGGAAGCAATAGAAACTAAATGATCTCAACCTATTTTCCCTCCTCTTCATCCTGAGATCATAGATTTAGGACTGGAAGAGAGACTATCCAGTCTAATCTCAATTTTACAGATGAGGAAACTGAGGCATAGAGAAGTGAATTGATTTGCTGGAGGCCATAAAAATTGTTCATCACAAAGTTGGGACTTGAATCCAAGCCTTTTGATTCCAAATGCAATACTCTTTCCAGGCAATGTCCTGTTCCTTCAGTCTTCCTTTTATAATAATGGAGAATTCAGATAACCTAATCCCAACTGATATGTTACCCTTTTTAGACCTGAAGCTAATCCTGATAATCTCATGTAGCAGGGAAGACAGAAAGATATTTTGGGTCAAGAAAGCTTTTCATTCCCTCCCTCCATTTAAGTGGCCAGTTTCATTTCCAAAGAAAAAAGAAAAATAAAGAACAGATCTCTAATCCCTGTTCTTCTCTCGAGTGCCTTTTTCAATTGAATGCTGTGATTTTCAATTAATATGGATCAAAAGTTCCTTAAGTGTGGTTAAAATATAGCTAAAAGAATATTGAACTAGAAAAGAAACTGAGACCTGAATTCTGCTCCTAAATCTGCCACTGAATTAGTGCATATCTTGAGGCAAGCCCTTCATTCTTTTTTAGTGCCTTAGCTTCCTCATCAGTAAAATGTTCAGAGTACAAAAATATTTATAGCAGTTATTTTTCTAGTGGCAAAGAACTGGAAAGAAAGGGGGCGCCTTTCAACTGAGGGAATGCTTGAAACATGTAGGGTATATGAACAAATAAAATGGAACATTGTTGTGTTGTAAGAGGTGATGAAAGGAACGGATTTAGAGAAATTTGGGAAAACTTGTATTGTACAGGGGAATGAGAAGTATAATTTATGGTATAACAATTAATATTGTACAGATGAACAATTCTGAAAGACTTAAGAATGCTGATCGACCCAATTATCAACCATGAATTTAAAGGACTCATGATGAAATATGCTACCTACCTCTCAATAAAGAGATAATGGACTCAGAAACTGACATAATTTTTTAGATGTGACCAAAACAAAAATTACTTTTGCTTGACATTGCATACTTGTTTGTCATTCAGTCATTTCTCAGTTATGTCTGACTCTTCATAATCTGATTTGGAGTTTCTTGGCAAAGAAAATGAAATGATTTGCCATTTCTTTCTCCAGCTCACTTTATAGATGAGCAAACTGGGGCAACAAGAGTTAAGTGACTCTAGTAAGTGTCTGAGACCAGACTTAAACTCAGGAAAATGAATCTTCCTGACTATAAGCCCAGCCCTCCATTCACTGTACCACCAAGCTGCTCTTGCATATTTGTTAAAAGGATTTTTGGTTTTGGGGTTGGCCTGATTTTTTTTTTGGAAGACGGGGAAGTGAGAGGGAGAAAATTATGTGTTTTTCTTAATTGAAAATTTTTAATATAGCTTTTTAGAGTTTTTTTAATCATTAGGGTAGACTAAATAATCTCTAAGCCCCTTATTGTTCTGCTTGAGGATTTCTAGTCTCAGGATGTCTATATGTATATAATCTACATTACACACAGAGAATTATGTCTTATTAAATAATAAGATCATTCCTTACCTTTTATCTTGATCTTCTTGACTGTCACTAGCTTTGCAAACAGTGAGCAACCTTTTATCTCGAGGAACCTGTGAATGATATCGTTGATTAGTCAGGCATTTAATAGAGGTCACATATAACCCTGGAAGCTAGAATCTAGCAAGGAAAAATATGAAGCTTTCTTTAGACCAAAATCACTCAACTAGAAATCAGGCTGGCTTATTAGGAGTCTACAAGCACGACAGTGCTAGGTGCAACTAGGTAGTTGCAGCAGTCAACTAGCTACCCAAAGATGGCTTTTTGCCATCTTGGACAACTTTGCATTTTTGAGCCTGAATTTTCTCTCCTGTTAATCTTCCCCCATCCCGTTGGCCACCTCCCTTGGAAGCTTCAGAATGAAGAAGGGAGCAAAGGGGAGAGTGAATAGTAAATCTAGACAGTTCATTTGGCTTGGACCCACTCATAACTCTTGTTAGAGTACGTATCCAGGAAGAGATGCTTCCTCTCTTCCATTCTTTTTTAATTCAACAAATAGCAAGACCAAGTTTTCCCATGACCCTTTTCTACAGAAATAGAGAATGGAGAGACATAGAAGAGGGGAAGAAAGAGAGTCAGAAGGGAGGGGGAGATGGAGAGGAGAGAGATCTTTCTTTGACTACTTCTTGCTAGTCTAGAAGCAATTAAGGTTTAGGGTTGTCTCTGTATCCACCCTGTCCTAGTCAAGCTATTTTGCACCAGAAAAAAAAAACTTTAGTGTGTAATCTGTAAGAGCTTTTCTGTAGTCTCTCCCTTCTCAGAATTCTTATGGCAGCACTTACTATGGATTTGACTCTCTTGGCTCTTATAAAAGATGGCCTGGCATCACTAGTTTTCCCTTTATTTCTAGATGTCTTGCCTCCCCAAATAGACTGTCAACTATCTTTAAGGGAAGGGACTAAGAATTCTACCACCCCTTACTAACACATCTTCCTTATGATTCCAGAACACTGCCCTGCATATAGTAGAAACTCAATAAATATCTATTGATTGACTGGTTTTTGGCAAAGAGAGGGAAGGAGTCGGAGGCACGGGGCACCATGGCTAAGCTCAAGCCAAAGAGAGAAACCCAGGCTTTCTAGTTTTCTAATGGTGTGTCTCTATGTTTGTTACCAAAACAACTATGAAATGGGGAAGGCTGTCATGGAATTGAGAGGAAGCAGGAAACTGAAATGAATAACTTGTGTTTCTATAGCCTTCAGGTTTATAAAACATTTGCCTCATAACAACCCTGTAAAAAACATTGTGGTAGCAGTGGTGGTGGTGGTAGTAATGGTGGTCCAGGTGGTACGAGGAGGAGAATGAGAGGAAAGAGGAGTAACAGTAGCAGCAGCAGCAGCAGCAGCAGCAGCAGTAGCAGTAGCAGTAGTAGTAGTAGTAGTAATAGTAGTAGTAATAGTAGTAGTGGTAGTGGTAGTGGAGATGGTGGTAGTGGTAATGATAATGATAATGATGGTGGTGGTGGTGGTAGAAGAAGAAACATTATTATATTATATTACATTACATTACATTATATTATATTAAATAGCATATCACATTATATATTATATTGTATTATATTGTGCTATATTCTGTTATATTCTGTTATATTATATTATGTCATATTACATTACATTATATATTATATATTAAAATTATAAGTCATATTATAAAGTCCCATAAGGTTTAAAAAGAACTTTTCATGCATTACCTTATTTGAACCTTAGAACAACACTATAAGGCAGATGCTATTTTTATTCCAATCTGACAGACGAAGAAACAAAGGTTCAAGGAAGTTCCAAGTTTTGCCTTCAGCCACACAACTAGAAAGTCAAAGCCAAGATTTAAACCTGAATCTCCAGTCTCACAATCATACTCACTTTCCACTTCTGCATACTACCATTTGACTTAGTAGCATGGTAGGTGCTCAATAAATGTTTACTGATTATTGATTGGTTGAAAGGGGAGGGTAGAAGACTCAAAAGGCAGAATGTTGCTGGTCAGTGGCTTTGGGTTTTGCTCAGCTGCTTTTCTTTGTTTCAAGGAAGAGTTCACGGTAGGGGGAGGAAGCAAAAGGGGGGAGGTTCTATTGAAATGACATTTATTTATTTATTTGTTTGTTTGTTTAAAACCCTTATCTTCTAGCTTAGCATCAACTCTAAGACAGAAGAGTGACAAGGGCTAGGCAATCAGGGTTAAGTAAATTTGCACAAGGTCACACAGCTAGGGCAGATTTGGACCCAGGGCCTCCCAACTCCAGGTCTGGCATGTTATCCACTATGCTACCTAACTGCCCCAAAATGACATTTAAAAGAACGTAAAAAGCATCATTGAAAACGATTTTGAAAAAGAAGGAGCTTACTTTACATCTCTTTTTCTTCTTTTGTCTCATGAAGAGAATGGAAACAGAAAACTTTTTACCTACTTGAGAGTACACTAGAAATAAAAACTATGTCTTTCCCTTTAATTAACCTGAGCAAGGAAAAAGTCACAGCCAACAGAAGTAAGAGAAGCTGCTGTCCTGGAGACTGAACATCAATTCAGTCTGAGGTCCAGGATTATGTACAATCTCAGGGAGACAATGGATATAAGGAACTGCTCTAATCAAGATCAATATGAGAATTAAAATACTAGGAAAAACTAGGAAAAAATTAAAAACTAGTATAAAAAATTAGAAAACTAGGAAAAGTAAAGACAATGGATAAGGTATACTTACTGTTTAAGATAAGTTTATTATGTTAAGTAGGGGCAGCTGGATGATGCAGTGGATAGAGTACAAGGTCTATTCTTACTTAGGAAGAGTACATTCATCCTCCTGAATTCAAATCTGGTCTCAGATACTTACAAGCTGTATGAGCCTCAGCAAGTCACATAACCCTAGTTGCCTGTTTCCTCATCTATAGAATGAGCTGGAGAAAGAAATGGCAAACCAATCTAGTACCTTTGCCAAGAAAACCCCAAATGAGATCACAAAGAGTCTGACACAACTGGATGACAACCACAACTCTGTTAAATATTTATTGTTAAAAGTTTTGTTTTGCTTTTTTCTCAAAGTAGTATCTTTAAATGTAGTAACTAGTCATTTCTTTTGGAAAGCTGTTTTGGCATTCAAGAAATATGTCTGGGCTTCAAGTGCCACCTCTGACACAAACTGGCTTGTCTGACCTTGGACACAACCTTTCCCAGTGCTCCCCAGCAATTCTCTAAGACTATAAATTGCAGATATGTAGCCCATCTGTCTTAGTAAGCAGGTTTCCTAACCAAAGTTTATAATTCTAATGAAATCACGAGCCTAGCCCTGTTAAAAAAAAAGGGGGGGTAGTTTGCATTAATTGTGCCTTTTATTTAATTCAATAAGTATATTAATGTTTTATATTTACTATCAACATTATTTTATTATTAAATATTAAATATGTATTGTTTTAATATATTTAATATTTTCAACCAAAAGAGTTAAAGTCTATTTTCTATATTAAATGTACATTAATCTCTTATAAGACTGTGATGTGTTAGATAGAGAATGGAAGTCGAGAGAACTTGTATTTTAATCTCACCTCTAACCCATACCTGCAAGTCACTTAACCTCTTAGGACTCTGAGCAACTCTATAAGACAAGTTTCAGAGAAGATCCTAAAATAAATTGGTAGAAGTTCTTGTTCTTCACTTGGCAGCTCCCTAGACTGATGAAATCACAAGTTCAGTTAAAAAAAAAAAAAGTCTTAGTCAAATACACCTCCAGTTTACACCGTATTGGATCAAGCAGTGGCTGTATACTACCATGGTCTGTTGTCAGTATATCCGATCATCAGGAATAAAGGGGAAAAGCAGTATCTGATCATGACCATAAAGCTAACATGACAATCATCGTGATACTGCAATTCCCCAAAATTATATATCCAAAGGACCCACTAGATTTGGAGTCAGAAGACTAGGATTTAAATTCCACCTCTGCTACTTACTAAATGACCTTTGATGAGTGGCTCTAGTAAATGGAGAAATACGGATGAAATGACACAATAAGTATTTATAGATGGTGGGATGGCCCAACTCGGAGTAGTTGCTAAAGGGCTAACGTCGATGTGGCAATAAGTCTCCAGAGGAGTACCCCAGTGGGGTGGATTACAATAATTCCCAGGGCCATCATATCTCCTCCTAATGGAGGGGAGCTTGGCCCATGCCCATTGGGAAAGGAAAAGAAGGCTTCAGTATAGTAGTACAGGAGGGATTCTTAAGTTGCCTCATGTAGGGATGGGAGTGGTGGGGAGAGTTATCCAAAATCTTAAGGGATTGTTTTAGAGACAGTCGATTCCCTCTCATTGAGGGGGGGGGGAGGTGTCCAACAAAAGTTGGGTTTGTTGTAAGAAGGAATTCTTTTTCAGGTTTAGGTTTTACTAGATAAGCTCTGAGGCTCTTGTCAACTCTGAAATTCTCTGATTCTGTGACATTGGACAAATTACTTCTTCATCCCACTCATCAGTTTCCTCATCTGTAAAATGATTTGTAGTTGGTGACCTCCAAGTTTCCTTCCAATTATAAAATCATCGCCTTTGTATTTGATACAGGGTAGGATGGCAATTTCTTTCCCTATCTTGAGGCTCAGATGGACTAAGGATGAATCAAGACAGATCTGGGTAAGTATAAAGGTTAAGAATTCCTTCCAAGAACTCCTGATGAAAAGCCCAGAGCTAAGCAGACACTTTGAAATGAAACAGGAATCAAGAAAAAAAAGATGAAAATGAATGAATTAAACCAGGATAAACAGCTTACATTTTAATATGAAATAATACACAGAACCACTCTGAATGCTAGAGGACATAGAAGGAGTCTAATTAGAAAGAAGGTGTAGAAGCAACTAGGTGGAACAGTAGACAGAGTCAAACCTAGAATCCAGAGGACTTGGGTTCAAATCTAGTCTTAGACACTTCCTAGTTATGTGGCCCTGGGAAAGTCACTAGCTTTTGCCCTTCCGTCTTAGAGTTATTACTAAGATAGAAAGTAAGGATTAAAAAATGATTATATATTAATGATCTTTTGTAAAAAAAAAGAACAGAAAAAGTAAAAGAAGAAGAATACACTGAGGAGGGGGTAAGGGGAAAGACTGAGGAAAATTATCTCACATAACTGGAATACAGTATACAAGTAAAAGTCTATACAAACAAAGATGAAAGGATTAGGGGAGCAATGGACACTTGAACCTTACTCTCATCTGAACTAATTAAGAATACACACACACGCACATGCACACACCGAGAACTGGGCAGAGATACATTTTACTGAACAGGGAAACATGTGGGAAAGTGGGGAAAGGAGAACAAGGAATTTGTAATAGAATAGATTAAGGGAGGAATTAAACCTAAGGGAAAAAACTCTAATAATGTATAAAAATATTTATATTTTTAAGGTGGCAAAGAATTAGAATCTAGAGTGGAGTGCTCATCAATTTAATGGAATATAATTTGCAGTAATAAATGATGAAGGAGATAGTTTCAGAGAAACTTGGGAAGTTTCAGAGAAGCTTGAACAGATACAGAGTGAGATGAGCAGAACCAGGGGAATAATTTATCCAAAAACAATATTGTAAAGTCAAACAACTTTGAAAAGCTTATAAACTCTAATTAGTATAATGACCAATCATAACTCCAGAGAACTCTGACAAAACATGCTACCTGCTCCCTAATGGAGAGGTGAAGAACTTATTCAGAATGCAAACTGTGACATTGTTTTTTTTTATTGTGGCCAGTATGAAAATTTGTTTTGCTTGACTATGCATGTTTGTAATAAGATTTTGTTTTTCTTTATTCCTCAACTGAGCAAGGGGGGAGTGGAAAGGAGAAGAAAATATATGCTAATTGAAAACAAATGAATTGATAAATAAATTAATAAGTTAACATATAACTTTCATTCCTCTTGTTTAAAAAAAAAACTGAAGTAGTACTCCATGTGATTGACTAGAGCAGTGATTCCCAAAGTGGGCACCACCAGCCCCTGGTGTGTGCTGCAGCGATCCAGGGGGGCGGTGATGGCCATAGGTGCATTTATCTTTCCTTTTAATTGCTATTAAAATTTTTAAAAAATTAATTTCCAGAGGGCTAAGTAACATTTTTTCTGGAAAGAGGGCAGTAGGCCAAAAAAGTTTGGGAACCATGGACTAGAGTAAGAGAAGCACAAAGGCCAATGCTGACAAAAACCAACAAAATACATTATAACGAATTAACAATTTATGGAAATGTATTAAGTTTGTACATGATGTGCTCCTATATTTTAGAAGGATTCATTGTGTCCATCTGAACAGAAAATAAAGAGTTTTATGGCCATTTACATTTTATATAAACAATCTGTTCTCTTCCTTGGCAAAATTCAGAGTTTATAGAATGAAATGGTGTCATTTCTTAAGATTATCCTCGAATTTATATTTTAAGGAGTCATTTCTCTTTTCAGGCCCAATTAAGATGCTCATCTTCTTTATGCAATCAGACATCTAGTAAGATAGGTTCTTCATTAAAGGCAAAAAGGTCAAAAATATCTTTGAATTTTTAGACTTAAACTCAAAAATGAATTGTTAATAAAATATAATTTTATTATAAATATATATTTTGTATTATAATTTTGTAATTATAATAATATACAATAATTACAATTATAAATATAATAAAATATAATTCTCTTTTTATTCATATAGAACTTGAAGGTGGACTTAATAGAGGTCATCTGATCTGACTTTTTCATTTTACAAAGTGAAGAAACTGAAGCTCAGAAAGATTAAAAGCTTTCTAAGAATCACTGAATCTCAGAATTTAATAGTTAGAAGGGACTCCTGAGGCCATCAAGGTCAATCCATAAACAAAAGGAATCCCCTCTAGAATACACATGACAAATGGTGTGGTCCAGCTTGAAGATCTCCAAGGAAGAAGAACCCACCACCTCTCCAATTAGCTCTTTCCACTTTTAGATAGCTCTAATTGTTAGTAAATTTTTCCTGACATTAAGTCTACATTGTTCTCTTCTACCAATTACTCCTGGATCTCTCCTACAGAACCAAATAGAACAAGTCTAGTCCCTCCTCCACATAATAACCCTCCAAATACAGTACTTAGATAACAATTATATCCACTCTGAATCTTATCTTTCCTGGGATGAGTTCACCCAGCTCCCTCATTTAATCTTCATAAGATATTGATCAAAAGCCTCATCACTCTTTCATTTTGCTCTCTGTACAATCTCCAGCTTATTAATATTCTTCTCCAACTATGCTATATGCAAAACAGTGTGCTAGAACCAAATAAAACTGGTTCTCCAGAGCTTATTGTTAGACTTTCAGTGTCATCATTTATATCTCAGAAACTGACAAATCTTCATTCATTGTTTTTTTGATTGTCCAGAACATGATGGAAACTAAATGTAGAAGTATGTCATATGTACATTTTATTCAGAGAGCTGCTCGTTAAACATTGCCAGCATATCTTTGTGTATAAATGTATATTCACTGCAGATAAAGTCTGGCAAAGGCAGAATTTAAAGGAACTCTGCCCCTCTGTTTCACTCATTCATTCTAATTATTAGGAAATTTTCCTATTTTAAGCCTTTAATTGTCTTCTTAAAATTTCCATCCATTGCTCTAGTTCTGCCCTGTGAAGTCAAGCAAAACAAATGCACATGTCTCTTCCACATCCCTTCAAAAATTTAGATATGTGTTATGTCTTCTCTTCACCAGGCTAATTTTCTTAGCTCCTGAGCAGCATGTACATAAAGGATTGTCTGACTAAGAGGATAATGATATCTGCAGGACAAAAGGGAGAGTAAAGACACTGACATTTCTTAAAGTTGAGGTGAATGAGAAGAAGAGTATACAGATATGAAAAAAAGTGGAGGTAGAGAGTGGACACTAGATGATCCTCATTCTTCTCTGAAGTGGAAAAAGGAGAGTTGAATGTACACACTCATTTTGTTGTAGAAGTATATTGAATTTAACAGGGAAGAAAACAGGGTTAGAAAGGAGAGGAGAGATAAGAGGTAAGAAAATATCAAAGAAGAAATAATGACAAGAAAAACAAATTTCCTTTTCCGGAAGAAAGGATTAAGAGGGAAAATTAAAAGAAAAGCAAAGAGAAATAAGAAAATTGAGGTGGTTCAGATTTGGGGGGGGGGGGGGGGAATGATGAGTTCTCGCTGGCAGATATTGAGATTGATATGCCAATATCCAGGTGGAGATATCCAACAGGTAGTTGGAAATGTGGGACGGGGCTTAGGTAAGAGAGTAAAGCTGGTATATACCTTTGGGATTCCTCTACATGAGACAATAATTGAAGTAGTTATGAGTAAAATGGCTAATGGTTCCAATAGCGTAGACCAGGAACATGAGGAGTTAAAAAAATAATCAATCGCCAAATTGTCAAAACTTTTTTTATTCTACACCCACATCACACCTTTTATCTGTCCCCTCCTCTCCACTCAGATAACCTGAATCAGTCTTGTTCCAGCCTTCATCTTGTCTCACCTGAACTATTGCACTAACCTCCTAACTAGTCTCCCTGAATTTAGTCTTTCTTCCTTAATAAATCCATCCTCCACACATCTGCCTCCACATATCATAGGACTGATCATGTCTTCCTTTTACTGAAGAAGCTTCAGTGGCTCCCCACTGACTCCAGGATAAAATACAAACTCCACTGTTTGGCATATAAAGATTTACAATATGGTTTCAGCCTACCTGTCTGGATATGTCTCATATTACTCTCCTTCATACATTCTGTGTTGTAACCAAACTGTTCTACTTGCTGTTCCTGGTATATTGGAAAGGGTGCTATATTTGGGAGTTAAGAAAACTTGGGTCAAAACCATTTGGTATTGGTTAAAAAAGTAAAAAGTTGATCATTGGGTGCAAACCAAATAAGAAAGAACTGGAAATAATGAAACTAAATAACCCAATATTCAAATTCCAAAAACATAAATTATTTAGGAAATAATTCCCTATTTGGACTACTTCCCTATTTGGGAAAAATGGAAAACTAGCCAAAAAATAAGGCTCAGACCAACAAATATTCCACAATAAATTCAAAATGCATACATGCATCCTAAATATGAGAGATCATACCACCCTCACATCCCCCAAAAATAGCAGAGAAGCAAATCTTATATTTTGCAGCTATGAGTTACAGATATAAACTATATTACATAGAATTGAAAAGATTTTGCAAAAGCAAAATGTACTTACATATATGCACAGGTATAACTAGTAAAACATGAAGCAGAGTCACCAAAACAATCTATATACTGATCACAATGATGTGAATGGAAAAATAATCACAAAAGAAAACAAATTTTAAAAAGAATGTTGCAAAATTAGAAGGCATAAACTTGTCCCAAAAGAATTGTATAAGAAGATATCTCCTACCACTCCTTTGCAGAGACACAAAGAGGTGTGGTGGAAAGGGAGGTTCTCACTCATATAGAACATTGCGTTCATTTAAAGTCAGATTTTTAAAAATATAATGGATTGGTTTTGCTGAATAATTTTTCTTTTCTTCCACTTTTAAAAATATTCTTTGGTATAAGGGATAGATTTTTAGGTGGAATTGGGAGAGTGATTCAAGGGAAAATCTAAGAATAAATGATATCTAATTAAACCTTTAAAAAAAAAAGCCCTGGATTCGAATCCTGCCTCTGGAGTGACTATCACTCAAATTCTATAAAACTCAATTTTCTCAACTATAAAATAGAGATAATGATAATACCTGGGGAACCAAGCTCACAAGACTGTTATGAGCTTTAAATGAGATAATATATTAAAAGTGCTAATATTTGCTATTTTTTCCCATCTTGGTGCCATTGTATAAGTGGTCTCTCAAAGGGTAGTGAGTGCTACTCCTTCTCTTAATGCTGCTTTCTTGAAAGTTTAGTACCACCTGCTAGGGGAAGTCTTTCTGGATCTTCTTGTTAGTGTTCCTGTCCTCCTTAAGTTATGATGCATTAGCCTGACCTCCCATCTCTAGACCTGGTTCTCAATCTACTGAACCACCCAGCTGCCCCCAATTCAGATTATATTAATGTAATGTAAGGGTTATGAGGTCAGGCATTGTTTTTCTATTTTGCATTTCTATGTTCAGCCCCTCACATATAGGCACTAAATGAATACATGTTGTTTAGATTTGAACTAGGGATATTTAGTCTGGAAAAGAGAAAATTTGAGGGAATCATGATAGAAGTTATACATATTCTAGAACTAGGACTAATAGGTGGGATTTTTCAAGAGCCAGATAATATGTTGCCAGGACCATACTCTTTTTAAAACCAAGTCTTTCCAGCTTGATCATATCAGTGGATTTGTTCCAATGCCACAACCCCTCAGGAATACAGGATCACCTATAGAGTATGATAAGTGTTAAAATAAGACCTTTGCATAATACTTATGCTCTCTAGATCATTGTTGTCCCACCAGAAACTACATTTGGATTATGTGTCTGCTCAAGCTTAGATCTACTACTAGCCTCATGCAGACATGTGTATGGCCAGGGAGGTGGGAGGGGTGCTCTCCAGATATCTATCATATTTAACTCATCTAATATTCTATTCTTCTCCTTAACTTTTTTCTTTTCTTTCTTTCTTTTTATTTTTCTTTTCTTTTCTTTTCTTTTTTTGGTTAGATTTATCTAGTTCTGAGAAGGGAAAATTAAAGTCTGCTGCCATTATTATTTTGTTATTTATTTCCATCTATATCTCATTTAGTTTTTTCTTTAAAAATCTGAATATTATTAAACTCTTAGAGCATACAGGTCTAATACCAATAATGCTTCATTATCCATAGTAGTCCCCAACATAATATAGTTATGCTGTTCATCCCTTCCAATTATATCCATATTTTAGCTCCAACTCTATCAGAGATCATGAGTGCTACTCTTACCTTCTCTGGATCAACTGAGGAATAGTATATTCTAATCCACCCCCTCACTTTCACTCTGTTTGTCTCTTATTTTCAGTATGTTTCAATACTTTGTCAGATCCTGATTTTTTTATCCTTTCAGTAATCTATTTTCTTCCCATGGGTGAATTTATCCCATTTACACCTCAATGTCATAGTTACTAGTTGTGCATTTCACCTACTCCATTCCTTCTCACTATTTGTCCCCTTCCTCCTTTCTTCCTGCCATATCTCTCCTCAGAAGTCCAATTAGAGATGTCCAATTTCCTTTGATTAATACCTTTCCAATTCACACCCTTTCCCCAAATTTCTTCCTTATCCTCTTCCCTTGTCCTCTTAATTCCAAATTAGTTCACCTTTCCAAAATTCCCTCTCTTTGTCCCTTCCCCCTTACTTCTTAATTCTTATCCTATACAACTTTCCAAAAATCCCTTTCTTATGTCCCCAATTGTGCCTTCCTACTTCTTGATATGAGTTTGATTCTAAAAATCCCTCCCCTACCTTGTCCTAAGAGTTCCTTCCTTATCACCTCATCATACCCCTTACTTCTTGATATGTACTCCTCTCTAAATATTCCTCCTTTCCCTCCCTTTACTTATCCCTTGTCCTCCTTTCTCTTAACCCACCCTTTCTTCTCTTATTCCCTCAGCCCTCCAAGGTGATTTCCAGTCCTTTCCTTATCACATTCTCCTTCTTTTCTGTTTCTCTATGTTAAGCAAATTTTTACTCTTCCAGGTGTGTACGTTATTCTCTCTTTATCCCGGGTCTGATGAAAGTAGAGTTCTATCGCTTCCAGCCCTCCATCTCCTTTTCCCTGCTCTCCCCTTCTCTGTGACAATTCCTCCACTCATTTCTCCTCTATATGAGATAGCCATTCCACCCTACATATTCCATGGTCTATTCCACTACTGTTTCAGCTCATTCCATTACATTCACCTCAACCTTGAGTCTTCCATCCATAAATGCCCCTTCAATAAATATTTAATAAATTCAATAAATGCCCAAGCAATAATGCCATTCCCAAGAGTCATAGAAGACATTTTTTAACAACTTGACTTTTTTGAGTTGCCTCTAATTATTTTTTCATTACTTTTGTATGTTTCTTTTATATAAAATTTTCTGCTGAATTCTGGGTTTTTTCCCCAAGAACAGCTAAAAATCCTTTAGTTCACTAAATATCCATTTTTTACCTTTTGTAATTATGCTCAGCTTTACCGGATATTATTCTTGATTATAAGCCTAGTTCTTTTGTTCTAGGAAATGCTATTTTCCATGCCCTGCATTCTTTCAATGTTGTAGCTGCAAAGTTTTGTGTTATTCTGATTGAAGATCCACAGTATTAAAATCACTTTTTTATTATTGCTTGTAGTATTTTCTCCTTAACCTGGGAACTACATAATTTAGTAATAATGTTCCTGTCATTTTCATCTCTGGATCTCTTTGAGGGGGTGATCACTGGATTTTTTTCAAACTCTATGTTACCCTCTGATTCTAGAATTTCTGGACAATTTTCCTTGATGATTTCTTGAAGAATAATGTGTAAGGTTTTTTATTGTAACTTTCCAGGAGTCCAACTATTCTTGTATTATCTCTCCTTGATACATTTTCTAGATCAGTTGTTTCTGTGATATTTCATATTTTCTTCTATTATTTCATTCTCTTGAAATTGCTTTATTATTTCTTATTGACTTAGGAAATCATTAGTTTCCCCTTGTCCAATTCTATTTCTTAATACATTATTTTCCTCCATAAATTTCTGGATCTCTGTCCATTAGGGTGATCTTTCATAATTTTCTTGATTTTCTTGCATTGCTCTTTTTTTTCTCCTAATTTTTCTTCAACCTCTCTCATTCGGTTTTTCAGGTGTTTTTAAAGCTCTTTCAAAAGCTCTTTTTGAGTGTGTGGCCATTTACTATATTTCTTTGCTGTTTTTCAAGTAGATGTTTTTAACTTCACTTTTCTCTGAGTTTGAGCTGAAATCTTGTCTGTCTCTATAAGAGCTATCGATAGTTGAGTTCTTTCTCCTTTGCTTGCTATTTAATAGTTTTTTATTTTAATGATGTTTTTAATTTTAATTATTTAATTTTAATTTATTTTTTTAAACAATTATAAGTAATAACAAATTTCTACATGAGTTTTCTGAAGCTATATGATTCAAAGTGTTCCCCCCTTCCTTCCCACCTCCCAAAACTGGCAAGCAATTCAAACTGGGTTATATATGTATTATCATGCAAAACATATTTCCATATTATTCATTTTTGCAAGTAAATAATCATATAAGACCAAAACCCCAAAACAAAACCACAAATAAACAAGTAAAAAATCATATGCTTCCATCTTCATTGCAACTCCCACAGTTATTTCTCTGGAGGTGGATAGTATTCTTTGTCATAAGTCCCTCAGAATTATCCTGGATCATTCTACTGCTGAGAGTAGCTAAGTCTATCATAGTTGATCATTCCACAATATTGCTGTTACCATGTAAAATGTTCTCCTGGTTCTGCTTATTTCACTCTGCATCAATTCATGTAGGTCTTTCCAGTTCTTGCTGAAATCCTGTTCATCATTTCTTACAGCACAATAGTATTCTATCACCATTGTATACCACAATTTGTTCAGCCATTCCCCAATTGATACTTGCTCATTATTTTTAATTTATTTAAGTTTTAGTGGCCAAGACAATAAACTTAATTATTGGCTTTTTTTTTTTGCTGGAGTCCCAGGATTCCTACTGTGTTATTTCAAGTTCCAGAATTTGTGTGTGTGTGTTTTTTCTGAATTCTCTTTAGTTATTCTAGTTTTTATAGTCTAGGGTCAGATGTACTTCCAGTCTCTCACTCAAACCCCAGTTTGTGATTGACCTCAGGTGCTCCAACCAGAATCCACAGGCAGTTGTCCCACAGCAAGTGCAAGTAAACAGTCCACTTCCCCCTGTGGCAGCAGCCAGGGACTCCACTCTTCAGGAAGAGATCACAACTGATAGGCCCCAGACCCTCAATAACCACACTCACCAGTGTGCACTCCTTCCTTACTCCTCTTCTCCTAGTCTGCAGCCTTGAATAGAGCACATATCTAGTCCTTGCTCTTCAGGTCCCCAAAGTCTCTCTTTAGCAATAAGGCTTGGGTTCCTGCCCTTTAGAGCCTGGTACCTGTAGACTCTATGGTGTCCACTCCTTCAATCCTTAGCTGTGGGCCAGCAGGGATCTCTGAAACAGAGACTGATGCAGACACAGCTCCTCCTAGAGAGCTTAGCCTGCAAATTCCAGTGATATCCTCAGGGAGGCAGGCTCCTGGGACTAAGCAAACAAGGTGAGGTTGTCAGTTGTGGATTTCACTCTATTTGCTCTGTTCCTGACCTCAGGGCCTGCATGGTTGGGACTGAGGCCAGAGAAGTAAGAGTTGCCCCTGGTTATTCAGCTTCACCCCTGACTCCTGTTTTTGCCACTTTTTTAGCATTGATTCTGTGAAGTAATTTTGTGTTATTTGTGGTGGGTATTAAGAGGGCAAGGAAGTTTCATGCCCTACTCTGCCACCTTCCCACAATCTCAGTCTCTACTTAGTTTCTACAAAATTCTAGAGCACAAGAAAGTCTGGCACAAAAAAACAGGCTTCTGCACTAGGCTAATTGAAGCATCCTATTTTTTTTTCTTATTTAAAACCCTTCATTCCACAGGAAAAAAATCACATCCCAAATCATCTTTGTTTTTCAGGAATGTTCTCAAATAGTGTCTATTCATTATGGAAAAGATAATTTCTTTCAGAAAGTATGACCTACAATTTAGAGCAGTATTTTGTATTAAATTCCATGTATAACTTTGATACACTCATAATATAAACTCCTAAGTAGTTATACTATGCATATAGGTGAATATAAATATACATGTATATGGGTCTATTACAAATGTTTGGTATTAAGGTAGAAAGATATTTATCCAGTTCTTTTGGTGGGATAAGAAAAAAACTAGAGTATGAAATGGGCACAAAAAGATCTTTTGTTCAAAAATGCCTCCCCTCAACATTTTTGGAAGACTAATAAGCTTCTCTTCTAAAACGCAATTTTATAATGGAATCATAATATCCAATTCACAACACTGTTGAATTTTCTCTCATCACATTACTTTCCTCCAAGGAAAGGAGGTAAAAATTTGCAGAGTGAGGAGAGCAGAAGACTTAGCATAATTTGGAGCATGTATTGCATAGCAGACTTGCTATGACTAGACATGCAGAGGGCAAAATGAGTGTAACTTATGGTTGGGAAGAGAGTTGAGTTAGGTAGTACACAAATAAAATATCAGTTTGCAATATAGTCTAGGGCTCTAGAGGCTGGTCTCTAAAGCTTATTTTAATTCCATAAGAGAACTATAACATAATTAGCAATGTTATCTTTGTTTAAAGTGAATATATCCTGCCAAACTAACAATATATAACTAGTTACATCCTACTCATATAGATCCCAAGATCAAGCCAAGGTTTCTTAAAGCAATGCCTGAAGGATATCTATAATGCAGTTTTCTTCCTCACGTGTTTAGTCATTTTTCAGTCATGTCCAACTCTGTTATCCAAATTGGGATTTTCTTGGCAAAGATATTGGAGTAGTTGACCATTTCCTTCTCTGGCTCATTTTATAGTTGTGACAAATAGAGTTAAGTGACTTACCCAGGGTCACACAGCTGGTAAGTGTCTGAGGGTGGATTAGAACTCAGGAAGATGAGTCTTTCTGACTCCAGGCCTGGTATGCTGTCCGCTGAATTGCCTACCTGCCCCATAAAGCCAGTTACTTACATTCTATATTTATGGATCCCAAGATCAAACCAACGATTCTTCAAGCAATGCCTGTAGGATGTCTCCTACAATGTAGCTCTCTTCCTTAAACACCTATAAATACTTTTTCTGATTTGTTAATACTTCTCTTGTCTATTAAAAAAAAACAAAACCCAGCAAGTTGCTTTACTCATCTGGACCTGTTCACTCATTGTAAAATGCAGGATTTGGACTTCTTAAAAGTAGTTTCCAATGTTCCCATTCTGTAATTGCATCAGATGTTGCCTTTTTGTGGTTTATATAGTCTGTCCTTGCATATCTGACTTTATAGCACACCCTTCTTCTCTCTTAAAAGTACTCTAGGGCATATTTATGAGAGGTGATTTTTTAAAAAAAATAATAACATTTATGTCACAAGAGATTTCTGAAATGACTAATGAAGCCCTAGAACCACAGACTCAGAAGCTTTCTTGCCCCAGTACCTCTTTTGAAATAAAAAAAGAGAGAAATTGAATCCCAACAAATTTAACGAGCCAAAAAGATGATAAATATAATTAAAAACCCAAAAGATAAATATCCAAGGTGGGATTTTCTGTCTTCAGAACCAGTGCACTTTCCTACTGTAACCATACAGACTACAAACCTTGTGATTTCACACAAGCAGAGTTGAGCATCATTGCTCTATTCCAAAACTCTTAAAAACAGAGCTGACAGCTCTAAGACACGAAGTTATGGTCAGGATGATGAGCACAAAGGAATCAGGGGAGAAAAGGGGAGTATAAACTTTATAGTGGCACAGAAAAAAAAAAAAAAAACAACAACTGGAAACAAGCTGAGTAGTGAGGAGCGAGTCGTCTACCTTGTAATAATCATAGAGCAAGCCCAAAGCAGCAGCACTGTCCTCGTCTCCATTGATGCTCATCATCGCCTTGGTGGCAGCTGTCAGGGGATTTTCAAGGTAGGATTTCCAGGCTTCATCCTCACTGGTGTAGGCCCGGCGGGTGTGGAACGGTGTGTCATTTGGCATCGGCACTAAAGCAACGAGTCGTTTATTACTGTAAAAACACAAGGTGTGATCATCATCCACTGGAGAAGATTTTTAATTTGTTTATTTGTCTTTCCTCCTGAGCCTCATACATTTCAATGAAATGCATAGTCATCCTTCCCTATTCTCACGGAAGAGGAGAATTACACAACATAAAACTCATTGTTTTCATTGATTTAAAAAAAGAAGAAGAAGAAAAGGAACTTTATTGATTAATTGATTGACTGGTTCTCCCAAAATTGGAAGTGTAGTGGCCACACACAGGTTGGTTATAATATAAAAGCTCTGATTTCCTCCAATCTTACAGCCTGCACCAGTTTATTCCTCTCTGGACAATCTGGTCTCTCTCTAGACAATTCCATATGGCTCACCATGTTGGTGCTGAATTTATTACTCAACAGGGACACCCCATCAGCTTTAGCCCTACTTCAGCTTAGAACTCCCAAGTTCAGTGGATCAACCAGCCTCAGCCTCCCCTAGTAGCAGGGATTATAGGCTTGTACCACCATGCCCAGCAATAAGAGATTTTTAAGAACCATAAATCTTTGGGGGCAGAGAGATGGCTTGGTGAATTGAGAGCCAGGGCTAGAGGTGGGAGGTGCTGGGTTCAAATCTGACCTCAGACTTCACTCTTCTGCCTTGGAAACAATACACAGCATTGATTCTAAGATGGAAGGTAAGGATTTGAATTTTTTAAATATATATATATATATATTTATAATTTATATTTATTTGTATGTATTTGTATTTATGTATTTATATTTATGATTTATAATTAAATATATATTTGTTACAAGGGTTGGCTGGGAGGAGGAAGAACGGATAATTAAGTGGGGAGTTTAGGCAATGTTAAAAAATAAAGACTTAAAAAGAGAAGCCAACAGCTTGTCTTTTTTGTTGTTGTTGTTGTTTTAAACCCTTACTTTCCTTCTTAGAGTCAATACTGTGTATTGGCTCCAAGGCAGAAGAGTGGTAAGGGTAGGCAATGGGGGTCAAGTGACTTGCCCAGGGTCACACAGCTGGGAAGTGTCTGAGGTCAGACTTGAACCTAGGATCTCCCATCTCTAGGCCTCCTTCTCAATCCACTGAGCTACCAAGCTGCCCCCTATAGCTTGTCTTTTTAATACTGTCAACCAATATTAACAAATTTTTAAAAGCAGCATAAGTTTGCACACTTAAACTGGCTTCCCTCCCCACCCCAAAAAAAAAAACTGGTTATATGAACCATTTAGCCAGACAACCAAACCTGGATTTTTTGTTTCATCATTCTCCATTACTTAAAAATATCAGTGTTAATATTGAAAAGAAGATTTCATTTAATTTCATTTTGCCTGCAATATTAAAATATTCTCTATGCTACATGTAATATCCCTGACTTCCTTCAGGTGTCAGCTAAAATCTCATCTTCTGCAACAAGGCCTTCCAGCCTTCCCTGGAACTATCCCCAATTTAACCTGTTTCTATATTGTTTTAACATAGTTGTCCCCCATTAGATTCCTCGTGCCCTAAAAGCAAAGCCTGTTTTGGTCTTCGTATCTTTAGGATCTAGTATCTCTGCCTAGCACATCATATAGGAGCTTAATCAATGTTTGACTTTTCAACTTGTTCAATAAAGCCTTTATTAGAAGCAAGGTTTCATATCTGGTCTAATTTGAGTCTAATCTAGTCTAAAGTTAGACTAGAAATTTATAATAAACTGTGGACCAATTCAAGTCTTTTGATTTACACAAAATAAAATCATTTTGCAAATGCTTAGAAACACATTAAATGTCATGAGAGGAAACAACTGGAATGAAACAACTAGTTTTTCTCAGTGAATGGGTTTTTAGCCTGTTTGTGGACCAGGTTTTATTCTAGCTTTCCAGCTTCCTCTTTAAACTGGAAGTAGAAAAGGGTTTGATTTGGTGAAGGTTTTATAATGAGAGAGATGTAATAAATCACTATGTATACATAAAGGTCCCAATTTAAAAAAAAAAAACAAAATCAAACCTAGAGCATGTAACAGAATCTTGCTGCATTTAATCTCCTCTAGTTCCTATAAACCTATGTAGTAGTTCCTTATCCCCCAGCACTAGAGAATTACAATGGATTTCTACTGTTGCTCAATTATATATAAGCCACAAGTTAAGGGCATCAGGCAAGAAGAGATGAATAGAGAGTACACTTTATATTTACACAGTGTACGATATAAGAAGTTTATCACTCATACTGGCAAATTGGCCAACAAAGGCTCATAAGAAATGGAGTTGGGCAATCAAGATTTTTTTTCCCATAAAGATAGATGGGCCAGGATTTCCCTTTAGGTCAAATGGGCATTCATGTAGATAGCATCACAGGGAATGGGGTCTCACCACAATCTACAATTTCCTAGCCCTAAAATTCCTGCTACCAAAACAAACACAGATCCAGATGGAAAGGCCTTTGGCACTCCATCCCAGTGCTGCTTTATTTGTTCAGTGTAATGAAACACAAAAAAGAACAATAACACATTGTATTTCAGGAACACTTATTGGCGACATAGTTCACATGACAGGCACAAGGGACACTTTTCTTAAACTATCTATGGGAATATCAACTATTAAAGAACTTCTTCTGAGAAAGAAGTGCCCAATTTTTTTATAGTTTTTGGACCTTTTAAAATATAGTGATCTCTAAACTGAAGCTCTCCTAGGAAGCTGGTAAAATCTCAAGAAATGGCAAGGCTTCTTCTAAGTCTTTGGTTGTTGAAAAATATCCAAGGTTAGCAAAATAACATTCCAAACAAAATCTTTTCTTCATTTGGCACTATTGTTGTCTATGCATCATTCGGTTACATTCTTGTGTGGAAACCATTGCAAGGAAGGCATAACAATGAGAATTCCCTAAAACAACCCTGAGGTTCCACCTTAAGCCTAGCAGATTGGCCAATATGGCAGCAAAGGAAAGTGGAGTTGCAAATTGATTCAACCATTCTGGAGGGCAATTTGGAACTATGCCCAAAGGGCTTTAAAAGACTGCCTGCCCTTTGACCCAGCTATACCACTGCTGGATTTGTATCCCAAAAAGATAATAGGAAAAAATACTTGTACAAAAATATTTATAGCTGTGCTCTTTGTGGTGGCAAAAAATTGGAAAATGAGGGGATGCCCTTCTGTTGGGGAATGGCTGAACAAATTGTGGTATCTGTTGGTGATGGAATACTATTGTGCTGAAAGAAATAATAAACTGGAGGAATTCCATGTGAACTGGAAAGACCTCCAGGAATTGGTGCAGAGTGAAAGGAGCAGAACCAGGAGAACATTATACACAGAGACCGATACACTGTGGTAAAATCGATGCAATAATCCAGGACAATTCTGAGGGATTTATGAGAAAGAACGCTATCCACATCCAGAGAAAGAACAGTGGTAGCAGAAATGCAGAAGAAAAACATGTGATCAATCCCATAGTTTGATGGGGATATGATTAAAATTTTAATGTTAAAAGATCACTACTGCAAATATGAATAACATGGAAATAGGTTTTGAACAATGATACATGTATAACCCAGTGCAACTGCTTGTCAGCTCTTGGCAGATGCGGGGGAGGAATCATGAATCATGGAAACATAGAAAAATATTCTAAATTTAAAAAAAATTTTTTTAAACAACAATGGGAATTCCCTCAAAAAATGTCCAAGAATTGCCTCCTCCAAAACTTGAGCAACTTAAGTATGGTCCTAGTACCGAGTAAGAAACCATGTGACTTCCCTGGATTGATGTCTCTGAAATTCTATAGGAAGAAAGCATTTTGTTGGGCAGTTAGGTAGCACAGTGGATAAGAGAGCCAAGTCTGCAGTTAGGAAGACAAAGGTTCAAATCTGATCTCAGACATTTCCTAGCTGTGTGACCCTGGGCTAGTCACTTAACTCTAATTTCCCAGCCCTTGCCTCTCTTCTGTCTTAGAATTGATACTAAGACAGAAGGTAAGAGTTTTAAAAATAAAAAGGTATTTTGTTTACAGAGCAAGTACTAATTCTAAGACAGAAGGTAAGGGTTTAAAAAAAATATAACAATAGCAATGCCTAATCTATCTCCTGAGGTAAGGGTTTTCCAATCAGTGTTGTTAGGTTTTCTTGTCTTAGTTGCAACTTCCTCTTAAAGGACTGGCCATGTTCTAGATATTCTTTTTCCATTCCCACTTGGTTTACTCATTTCCTAGCCCATTTTGGCCACTGCTTTTCTTCCCTCTTCACTCTTTCCTCTCTAGACAAGACTTCTTATCTCATTGATAGAGAGCCAGATGATAGGTCCCGTGTTCAAATCTGGTTTTAGCCATTTACTAGCTAGGTGACCCTGGGTGAGTCACTTAACCAGCCTAGCCCTTACTGATCTTCTACCTTGGAACCAATACTACTTAGTATAGTTTCTAAGATATAAGGTTCTCTCTACCAAAAATAGAGTCACTAATAAATGCATAAGTTCATCCTTCAAAGGCTAGAGGATTGAGCAAACCAAAATTCTCTTCAGGATCTGATTCTTTAGAAATGCCAAGGTAGAAATTGTGGGAATCTTGGGGTTTCATGACAGAAGAAAGGAAAGCTAGGCATTATTGGACATGCATTCTTTCTTAAAAGAGTGAATATTTCTGAGTGCTCGAGGAAAGGATGGGTAGAATACTATATTCTAACATTCTATAGAAAAGACAATCTAAGAGGGATGAGAATTTTACAGACACAAAGAAAAATAATTTCATTGAGCAAAAAATGATAGGTTAAAGAGATACATTTAAATCCTGGGAGCTTACAAACAGATTTTTTTTCTAATATATGGTGCAATCAATAGAGTGGCGGGCCTGAAGCCAGGAAAACTCATCTTCCTGAATTCAAATTTAGCCTCAAACACTGACTGACTGGGTGACCCTGGGCAAATCACTTTACCATATTTGCCTCCGTTTTCTCATCTGTAAAATGAGCTGCAGAAGGAAATGGCAAACCATTTCAGCGTCTTTGCTAAGAAAATCCCAAATGGGATCATGAAGAGTTAGATTATGACTGAAATGGACTAAACAAAAACAGAAAATGAAAATAAGAAAAGGTAACAGAAGATCATAACAAAATCTTATCATGGCCCTACGTAAGAATAGTACCAGAAATGCTAAAGGTCAGGATGAACTGAGGCTTTTGAAGAAAACTAAGAATAGCAAAAAGAGGACATTGTTTGTTGGTCATTTTGCTATATTAGAGAAAAAGAGGACCAAAGGGAAAATATAAATGCTACTCTGGGTTGACAAGATAGTTTGGACAGGCAACAGAGAGAAAAAAGTTGCTCAGTTCTTATTTTGCTATTTTTTTACCAAAGAGAATGTTTGGACTGAAAATACAAAAATGTCTAACAAGGAGTTGATACCCAAGGAAGTAAGGAGCTACTAAGAAAGCAATAACTGCCCAGGGAAATGCAAGTCACAGAAGATGTATTTCTAAGTGGATTCTCTCATATGTTTAGAATACAATTAATAGGACAGAAAAACAAAGAATGATAACTGAAAATTTTTATAGTAAGTTTTGTTAATAAAGGCATCATTTCCTAAATATATAATTAAGTCAACACACACACAAACATACACACACCCCAAATCATTCCCCAATTCATAAATGGTCAAAAGATACAAACTGGCAGTTTTCAGACAAAAAAATCAAAGCTACTTATAGAAATGTGAAAAAAATGCTCCAAATCACTATTGATTAGAAAAACACGAATTAAAATAATTCTGAAGTATCACTTCAAATCTATCAGCTTGACTAATATGCTATATAAAAGGAAAATGGCAAGTGTTGAAGAGGATATGGGAAAATTGAGACACTAATGCATATGCTTTGATCCAGTGATCCCACTTCTAGGTCTGTATATCAGAGATGTTTCTTAAAAAGGGAATGGACCTTTAAGTGCAAAAATATTTATGTAGCTTTTTAAAATGATAGCAAAGAATTAAAGATTTAGGGCATGCCCATCAATTGGGAAATGAAAGAACAAGTTGTGGCATATGATTGCGATGGAATACTACTGTGCTATAAGAAATGACTAGCAGGATGCTTTCAGAAAAATCTAGAAAGACTTACATAAAATGATGCAAAGAGAAGTGAGCAGAACCAAGAGAACATTGTCTACACACCAATACTGTGTAATGTTCAACTATGAATGACTTAGCTATTCTCAGCAATACAATGATCCCAGATAATTCCAAAGGGCTTTTTGTGATAAATGTTGTCCATCCCAGAGAAAGAACTGATGGAGTCTGAATGTAAATTAAAACATACTTTGTTTTACTTTCTTTATTTTCCTTGTTATTTTTTGTCTGTGCCTTCTTTCACAATATGACAAATATGGAAATATGTTTTGTATGACTGCACATGTATAATATCAAATTTCTTGACTTTTCAACAGAAAGGAAGAGAGAAAATTTGGAGCTCAAAAATTTTTAAATGAGTGCCAAAATTGTTTTTGCATGTAATTAGAAAAAATAAAATATTTTAAAAGTACAATATTTTTTCTACAAAAATTATTCTCATTAGTAGGTAGAAGATACTCCAACAAACTTGCTTTTATGAGACATAAATATACTGTTAAAGAAACAATGGAGAAAAAAATAGAGAAAAAGAACAAAAGAGCAATGTCACTAATAAATATAGATGGAAATATTTTAAAACAAAATGATCACAGCTGTGGAAAAATGGGGACACTAGTACACTGTTGGTGTAACTATGAATTGATCTAACCATTTTGGAAAACAATTGGAATTATGCCCAGAGAAATGATTACAAGAATACTACAGAAATAGATCCAGAAAATAATTAATTACCACCAAGTTGTATTCACATCAGTTATAAAAGGATGGTTCAATCCTAGAAAAATAATCATCATAACAAATCATATAAAACAACAAACAACAAAAATCACAATTGTTTCAGTAGATGTAAAAAAAGTCTGACAAAATAAAAACTTCATCTACATTAAAAATCTTCTAAAAAGCATAAGTATGGGAAGGTCCTTCTTTAAGATGATCAAAAGCATATATTAAAAAATAAAGAACTAACATTATTTGCAATGGGGAAACACTAGACACTTTCCCACCAAAAAAAGGGGGACACTGTAAGGATGTTTCTTCTCCCCACCATTATTCAACATAGTACCAGAAATGCCAGTCAAGAGAATAAAATTAAAAATATAAATGTTAGCAAGAAAGGAACAGAATTAAACCTCTTTGTAGATAGCATGGTACATATTTAGAAAACTCCAGTAATCAGCAAAGAAATGAAATGAGACAAGTAATTGTATTAAGATCACATCAAGATACAAAATAATTTTTTAAAAAATCATCAGCCTATGTTATTAAAAAACAGGAAGAAACAAAAATAAAAGAAATTTCATCCAAAATTACTATAAAATATTAAGAAGCTAGTTGACTAAGATTCAGCAAGTTTTATACAAATATAAGTACAAGCTATTCTTTCCAAAAAAGAGAGACAAATAATTGGAGAATAATTTTATTGATGGTTGGGCTATACCAGTATATTAAAATAAACATATTAACTATGTTAACTTACAAATTTTGTGCTACACAGTTCAAATCATGTAAAGAGTGTTTTCTATAATCAGAGAAAACAAAAACAAAATTCATTTGGAATGCCAAAGGGGCTAAATTTGAAGGGGAACTATTGAGAAAAATACAAATGAAGAAGCATTATCAAATTCAACTATTTGGTACTCATTCAAAACAAAATAAAAAGATTAGTGTAATAGACTATATATGCCATAAACAGAAATAAATGAAAGAACACAAGAACATACACATTAATGGTAAAAGGACTCCATTGTGACAAGAATTGCAAAATAGAACACAGTTTGATAGAGATTAGAACCAGGGTAGAGACACACTCTCTCTCTCTCTCTCTCTCTCTCTCTCTCTCTCTCTCTCTCTCTCTCTCTCTCTCTCTCTCTCTCTCACACACACACACAC
>NC_058130.1:641550916-641571368 GCF_016433145.1 Gracilinanus agilis | reverse complement strand
CACACACACACACACACACACATACACACACATACACACACACACACCACCACCACCACCACCACATCACACACAAAAACAAACAACAATCTCAAAATGAATATTAGATATTTCAATTGAAATTTATTTGTTTAAATTAATTAAAATACCCAATTAACACTCCTCCCCCCCAATAGAGAAGGCATCATTTGGCAACAAGATATATTGTATACATAAAACTATACCTTACTTATTTTATTTATTACTTCTTCCTCTGGAAGGGGACAAATACAAGTCATTCTTCAAATAATATTTCTGTTGCTATATAAAATTTTCTCTGTTATACTCACTTTATTCTTCATCATTTCATGTAGACCTTTCCATGTTTTCTAACCTGCTCATCATTTCTTAAATCTAAGTAGTATTCCATCATATTCATATGCCAGGATTTGTTTAGCTATTCCCCAATTGATGAGTATCCCTTCAATTTCCAGATCTTTGCCACAAAAAAATGGAGCTGCTCTATAAATATTTTAAAATATATAGGTTCTTCCCTTTTCCCTGATCACCTTAAGAAAGAGCAGACCTTAACATAAAAGGTCACATCATTAAAAAATTAGAAAATATTAAGAACAGAAATGATTTGCACTTATGGCTAGAGGAAGAGTTCTTAACCAAAGAATAAAAATCATTACAATTGGGACAGGTAGGTGGCACAGTGGATTGAGAACCAGACCTAAAGACAGGAGGTCCTGGGTTCTAATCCAGTCTTTTGACACTTCCTACCTGTGTGACCCTGGGCAAGTCACTTAACCCCCATTGCCTAGCCTTTACTGCTCTTGTGCCTTGGAACCAACACACAATATTGATTCTAAGCTGGAAGGTAAAGAGTTTTTTAAAGAAATAATCACAATCAACCAATAATCAACAAATATTTATGAAAATACCTACTATGTACCTGGCACTGTGCTAGGTACTAGAGATAAATGTAGAAAGAATGAAACAATCCTGACTGGCAATGATCTTATATTCTAATCGAGGATACAACAAGTACATACAAAAATATATACAGCAACAGAAATAAGTGGAATAAATACAAATAAACATAAGTCGATGTTCATCCTTCATTTTCAAAGAAGACCAATGACAGTGTGATGTAGTGAATAATGTGTGATGTCTTGACTTGGGTATGAATTTGATTTAAGTGAGGGTAGCAGCATCTCATTGTATCTTTAGTTTCAGTCTCTCTTCCAGTCATCCAAGTCCAATAGATGATGCCAAGGTCATCTACAGATGACCTTGGCATCATCTATGCCTGACTAAGCTCTGGGCGCTCCACAGTGCCTGCTTCAGCCACCTTCATGGCCCTTGCTACAAGATTATTCTCATCTGTATTATTTGGGCAGATAAATCAATATATACAACAATTAAATATTAGGCAATTAGAGAAAGAGGACGCCAGCATTTGAGGAATCAAAAAATGACTCGAGCAGATGGTACTTAAGCTGAATCTTAAAAAAAGGATTCTGCAAGGCACAGATAAGGAGGATTACATTCCAGGATAAGTGACTACCAATGCAAAGACACAGAGAGCAGAAGGAATGAAGGGTTTGTACAAAAAAAAAAAAAAAAAAAAAAAAAAAAAAAACCACCAACATCAACAACAGCAAGAAGACCAGTTAGATTGTATCCTACAGTGTAGACGGAAGAATAATATCCGGTATAGCTGGAAGATAGATTGGAGCCAGGTTCTGTAGGACTTTAATGCTAAACACAGGAGTTTCTATTTTATCCTAGAAACAACGGGAAGCCACTGGAGTTGGTTGAGTAGGAGAGTCACATGGCTCAATTGGCACTTAAGGAAAATTACTTTAGTGGCAGTGTGTAGGATGGAATAAAAGAGATCATTTCAATTACATGAAATTGGAGAGCTTTTTCATGAAGAAATCAATGCTAATCAGACTTTTTCTATAATTTTTGGCCACACGTTTCATGCTCCAGATAAACTATTCTTTTTGCTGAAAGTATTCTATGTTCTTCTAAAGTTTATACCTTTCTTCACAATGTTTCAAATGACTTCCTTCCCTCCTCCTCTTTGTTAAATTCTGATCTATTCTTTAAAGCCTAATTGAAATGTTACTTCCTCCTCAGTTCCCCATTGATCAAAAATTTCCCCTCAAAACTCACCTAGTACTTTATTTGACAACTTTCTAACATAATACCATGACTTTAGCTTGTCTGTATACATGTTACAGCTCATAAGCCATATATTTCATAATAGTTTCATGAGAGCACAAGCTATTCTAACTGAAATATTTTCTCTTTCCTAGGTCCAACTTGTGCTCTAATATAGTTATAAAAAGACAGCTGTGTGGTACAATGGATAGAAACTGGTCCTAAAGAGAGGAAGACATGAGTTCAAATCCTGATTTTGAAATTTATTAACTATGTGACGCTGAACAATTCTCTTAACTTCCTTTATCCTCAGTTTCTTCATCTGTAAAATAGGAATAATAATAGCACCAATTTCCTGGGGTTGTTGTGAAGATAAAAATAGATATTTGTAAAGTACTATAAATGATAGCTAGTGTTGCTGTTGTCGTTCAGTAAAAATCAAAATGGAAAAAAAAAAGGATAGTAAATTTTGGTGGAAAAAATAACATGAGAACATCTGGTTCTGAGAACAATCTCAAGTGTAATGATATATACAGAAATATAACACTGGAGAGAGTTGTGGTAAGTGCCAACCCAGGAAAATAGAACTTTACAAACTAGATAATGAAACTGACAGTGAAGTTATTTATAAAAAATTTATAAAATATATAGTAATTTCTAAAGGCTCCTCAGCAAAATTTTTAAATCCAAGAGAGTAAGGAAAGGAAGACCACAAAGTCTTATACTGTACTTTTCCCCAACTTTACTATTCCTGCCAGGGCACTGCTACATTTCCAATCACTCAGGACTATAACCTCAAAGTTATTCTCTTGCATTCACTCTATAGATAAAAGCTCTTGCCTATTCTTCTAGTTTATAGCTGCTATCCTAGTGCCAAGTTCTTATCACCTTCCACCTGAGCTATTACAACAGCCTTCTGCTTGTCCTCTCTTCCTCAAGCCTCTCCCCATTCCGGTCCATCCTCAATTCAGCTACCAAAATGATTTTCTTAAGTATAGTTCTGACTATCACACACAACACCTCTACCTCATCCCCTCAATAAACTCCAGTGGCTCCCTATCACCTCCAAGATCACATATAAAATCCTGTTTGGTGTTTAAACTCAACACAACCTGGCCCAGTCTTCTTACACTTTACACTCATTTCCACATGCTTTATGATCCAGTCAGCAACATCTCCTTATTCCATTTCTTTTCTCTAGCTATCTCCCTTGCCTGGAGTACACTCCTTCATCTCCACCTCCTGGCTTCCTTCCAGACACAGCTCAAACCCCATCTTCTAGACATGTTGATTTGAGATACCTATGAGTCATCCATTTCAAAAATGTTCAGTAGAACTCAGACAAGAGCCCCAGAAAGAGACTAGGACTAAATATGTAAATCTGGGAGACACCTGCATAAAAAACGATAATTCAATCCCTGGTAGCTGAGGAGATCCCCAAATGACAGTGTAAAAGCAAAAAAAAGCCCCCAAAAGAATTTTTTTCAGAGGGAACACACTTGTATTAATTGTTGGCATTACATTAGGATGATGTGCCTATGTTGGTCTAAGCAGAAAATAATAAAAGAGTATTTTTATCATTTAACAAAAGATGGGTCTGCTGTCTATTTTATTGTATGGGATTGTATCAGAAGGCAAGAATAGCAGAAATATTGGGGAAGGAGAGGAATTTTATAGAATAAGGAAAACAAAAAGAAAAGGAAATAAAGAGAGTCCTATGAAGATAAGGGGAAATGATAGTAGAACCAAAGTGGTGACCCCCAAACTCATAGCCATTTAGTTGGATAATATTTTAGGTAACAGAGGTATTATGTGAGCAGCTTGGTCCAAAGTGAATGAAGACTTGAGTTTGAATTCTAGCTCTGCCAATGGAGGCAGAATGGTGAAGGGAAAGGACCCTGGATTTAGAGACAAAGATTCTTGGTCCAAATGGCTACCTTTAGTTCCAACCCCTAAACCTATCACCTTTGACAACTCACTTTTAACCTGCGTGAGCCTCAGTTTCCACCTCTATAAATTAGTGTTGGACTACATAATCTCTAAGGGCCTTCTAATGTTATGTCTGATGGTCATATGAACTTATTTAGGCTAAAAGAGGATCTTCCTGGCTCTGCATCTCTGATGTACTGTTTCTCAATGGCCAATTTCCTCACAATGCTGCTGCAGTGAATGGCCTATCTATCATCTTGAACATAAGACAGCTTTAGTCATGCAAGAAAACACAAAAAATTTCAAGAGGAGTTGATTCTACAGTGTGCTGTTTAAGACACGGCACTTAACTTTTCTTTTGTGCTATACTTTAAAAAATAAACACCATTATACCATAATTATAATTTCCCACACATTGAGAAGCCAGCAATTAGCAAGCAGGGCAGAACCGATTGTGGACTTGATCTAAGCCTGGATGTGGAACATACAGATGTTTGATTTTTTTTCAGTATATTAGTTTTATTGAACTTCTTTCTTCTTCCTCTTCTTCCTCTTCTCCTTCTCCTCCTCCTCCTCCTCTTCCTCTTCCTCCTTTTTTTTTTAAACCCTTACCTTCTGTCTTAGAATCAATACTGAATATTGGTTCCAAGGCATTCTATATCATTTCAAGAATGGTAAAGTGCTAGGCTGGGGGGGGTCAAGTGACTTGCCCAAGGTCACAAAGCTAGGAAATGTCTCAGGCCAGATTTGAGCCCCAGGCTCTCAATCTACTGAACCAGCTAGCTGCACCTTTCATCTTTCTTTTTTATTCTTTGTTATAAGGAAGGGCTATGAGAAGGAAAACAATGGAAAATAAAAGTGATTTTTTTAAAGAGCATCATATAAATAAAAATAAATACTTTCCCCAATCTATTTGATAAATGTTTACCATCTCTCCTGACATAAAAGTCTCCTACTTGTTCTTTCTATCTACCAGATTCAATTCATAAGTCCAAAAACTTACCAATGTCAAATGTCTTTAATGTTATGGGGCCATAAAGATCTTTTTGCATGGCAAATTCAGGCTTATACATTTAAGGGCTTCGGGCCAGTATTTTATAAATCTTTGCTGAGTAAATAAATACCGATAAACCCTCTCCCCTAATAATTAGCCAATAAATTTTTAAACTTCCAAAACGAAGAGAGGAGAAAGAATTTTGGAAAAACAGTTTCAGCCATTCCTTTCATCAATGAACAAATTATTACTCTTTTGATGTTACTTTCTCTTGCTGTGTACAACTTATGGTTCTATTCATAGATTATAATCTCTCTGGAACATAGCACCATTGACTAATGCTCTGTTCTAATGAAAACAAAATAATCTCTCTGGTACACTGAGCAAAAATGTTAGGAGTTGTGAGAGGGAAAAAGAATTTTCATGGCTTAGTTTTTACCAAGTTATAAAAAGTAATTGATGTTATCTTTCCATCTATACTTGATGTGCGCTGGAAAACGCATAAGACTTGGAGTCAGGAAGACTCAGGCTCAAATCACTGAGATCATTTACTTGATATCTCTAAGCCTCAGTTTTCTCATCTGTAAAATGAGCATAATACTTACAGTGTACAACCTACCTGACAGTATGAGGAATTTTGGAAGATTTGTATGAACTGATAAAGCCCAAAATAAGGAAAACAAGGAGAAGAATTAATATACACAATGACTATGACAGTGTAAATGAAAATAAAAGGAAAGTGAACACATAGAATGGGGAAAAACTAAAGAAGGCAATAATAATGCAAAAAAGAAGCAGAAAAAAGAAATCAGCAAAACATTAACTATACTGAGGAGAGGTGAAGGAAATCCAAAAGGAGTCATAGACAAGGAGGGCAATTTTGTTCCTATCATGTTAAAATTAAGGTAAACTTTTAAAACTGTTGTAAGTTCACATTTTCGTATTTAATTTCTTCTATTTTTCATCTTATGTTCAATTGTTTGTGCTTGTTGATATCTGTTAAATTCAAAATAATAATGAAAGTGTTGGAGAAGAGACAATGAAGTACATCTCTTTATAATTTCAGAGAGGTAGGGAACTATAAGGAATGTTACACGTTATGAGACAAGGTTTCTGTGCTAGATATTTGTTTGATGATCTTTGGTTTTGCTAAAAGGTTGCTCTCTCACAAGGAAGGGTTTGTTCTGGCGGGAGATAACTTCAACATAAAGACAAGAAACATTAGACCCAAAAAAATTTAAACAGAAATAATCGACCATGTTGGCCTCTGAAGAGAAAAAAAAATGGATGGCTACCATGTAATTCCCAAGAGTGCTATCATATGTGGTCTTAGCTCTAGCATCCTTTTGCCTTATATCAACCACCTGAAACTTGTGGCTACAGGGGAAAAGAGAGAGAGAGAGAGAGAGAGAGAGAGAGAGAGAGAGAGAGAGAGAGAGAGAGCTAGTCTAGGACAAGGAATTTACTATTTTTAGACCTTTTTTCCTTTTCTTTTTTTATTTTGTAAATTATTTTATTTTTTAAAAAAATTTTCTATGATTCCATGATTCATATTCTTACTTTCCCCTTCACCCCCCCACTTCCTCCCCCCATTTTTTAGACCTTTTTAATGAGCCTATCAAGAGCAAGAGTTCAGCAAACCATTATTGCCATCTCAATAAAAGCATTGTTGTTATTTAGTAGTGTCTGACTCTTAGTGACCCTGTGGACCCATAGCACACCAATACTATACATAGGTTTTCTTGACAAAGATACTGGAGTGGTTTGCCATTTTCTTCTCCAATGGATTTAAGCAAACAAAGGTTAAATGACCTGCCCAGAGTCACACAGCTAGTAAGTGTCTGAAGTTGGATTTGAAGTCTGGTGCTCAACACACTATCTACTGAGCCACCTCCCCGCCGTGATAAAAGCATTATTCAATAGTTAATGGAGTGACACTATTTTAGTAGGCATACCAAAAGAACTCCAGTGATACACTTGCCTTTTAGGAATTCACACAATGATGTGTGTTAGTGGAAATTTGGGGATCGTTTGAGCCTTAAATATTTAGATATATGACATAAACTTCCTGTGGACGTTTAGGGGACTTTGAAACTACATTTCCTATTATTCCTCTTAGGAAGGAAGTGTAATTACATAGATTACGTAGAGAACAGTATAAGACTCCTGAGGTGATTGGGAGACCCTCTCTTTTCCTACGAAGCAGCCAGGTGGGAGAAGGTAATGGCGGGGATTTGAATTAGATCTTAGCAGGCGTGTGGTCTTTCTTAAATTTACCAACATGGCATTAAATAAAATATTAATATTTTTTGATATATCCATCTATATCCATTTTATTCATAACAGATGTAAGATAAATATCAAAACAGATAAATGTATAAAGAACATTCTAAATACAAAGAAAATACACACCAAAAGTTATCCTATTTCCTCATTACTTCTATTCCTACTACTCATTCCATCTTTAAGCCCTTGTAATCTAGCATTTATCCCCAGTATTCTACCAAAACTGTGTTCTTCAAGATCACCACTGACCAGGGCTTTGCCAAATCCAAAGGTCTTTTCCTCATTCCTTATTCTTCTTTTTTTGTTTGTTTGTTTTCCCCCCCCCCTCATTCTTCTTACTTCTACTACATTTGAGAGTATTGATTTGTTCCCTTCTTCAAGAAATTTTCTCTTCATTGTGCTCTCATGACATTGAATTTATCTTAGGTTTTCACCTATTTTCTGGTTCCTTTCTCCTCCCTCTAATTAGCAATGGGCATCCCCCAGTGTTTAAGTCTTTGGTCTCTGTTCTCTCACTACACACTCATACCTTGCCATGACCAGAGCTAAAATGAGTCATGTTTATTTTGAGTTACCAAATCTCTCTCTCCAGACCCCTATCTCCAAGTATCAGTCAGGAATTTTTTATAGTTTTACGAACCTATGATCAAAATTAGGTTAATTCCCTCAAACAATCAATTACTCTGAAGCTAATTGGATTAATTAATAAATCTGCCTAGCCAGCAAATTCATTTAAAATTCCCATTTCAAGAAAAAAAATTATAAAATAGATGTTATAGGATAGTTTTAGCCCCCATATTAAGTAGTTTGGTATCATTTTGGAATTTAGAGGGGGAAAACAATCTCATTTTATTTTTAATTCATTGTTTTTACCATATTTTACTTTGTTTTGTTACTTTCTTGTTTCCTTTTCCTTTATCATATTTATTTTCTTTTGAAGGGGCAATGATTTTAACCATCAGGATTAAGTTTCCAAGCTTTCCTGCCAATGCCTTTGGAGAAGTACACAAGTCAGGGCCCTGACACAGTGCCATGAGAATGATAATTGTTCCTCTGTCTAAGAGGTTCATCTGCTTCCTGCTTGGGCAGCTCATCGAAATTACCACAATGGCTGCTCTTTTTAATGCTTAAAATTGCCCTAAAGCAGGTAAATTTGTTTTTTCAAAATCTGAAACCTTACTGTACAAAATATAATGCCTTTTTAAGTGAATGGAACTTTGAATATATGTTAACTTGCTTGTTAAATCAGACGTTTTGCACACAAAAATAAAATAGCAAAGGAGGATGAATTTTTTAAAAAAACAGATTATCTTAGTACATACTAAATACTTTTGAAATTTTAAAATAATTTTAAACCCTTACCTTCTGTCTTATAATTGATAATAAATATCAGTTCCAAGATAGAAGAAAGATAAGGGCTACGCAATTGAGGTTTGCCCAGAATCACAAAGACTTTTGAAATTTTTTTAAAATTACTTTTTTTTATTAGAGACTAGAAATTATATGCATATGCTTTTAGAGCAAACTGACTAAAAAGGCTGGTAAGAGTCAGAGTAATTATTCCCACCTCACTTAAAATAATAACCTTTGTTAGGTAAAAATATTTCTCGGCTTGAAACAGTGAATCCAAGTATATGATGTATTTTTTTTTTAACACAGTCAGTGAGGGAATTACTTTGCTTGAATACATGTATTTGTTACAGGAATTTTTTCCTTTTAAGTGTGGTGAAGGAAAGAAGAAGATGAAATAGATTTCTGTTCATTGAGGAAATAAAATTTTACAGAAACTTCCTAGTTATGTGATCCTGGGCAAGTCACATAATCTCAGTTGTCTAATTCCTCCCATTCTTCTGATTTGGGTACTTAGTATTGATTCTAAGATGGAAGGTAGGAGTTTAAAATTTTTTTAATCAAATTTTATCACTGATTTTTTTTTATTTTTTATTTTTATTTAAACCCTTACCTTCTGTCTTGTAGTCAATTCTGTATGTTGGCTCCAAGGTAGAAGAATGGTAAGGGTAGGCAATGGGGGTCAAGTGACTTGCCCAGGGTCACACAGCTGGGAAGTGTCTGAGGCCGGATTTGAACCTAAGACCTCCCCTCTCTAGGCCTGGTTCTCAATCCACTGAGCTACCCAGCTGCCCCCTTTAATCAAATTTTAAAAAGAAAACTTTAAAAAATAAAAGTTGTACACAGCAACAGCAATATTTTATGATGATCAACTATGAAAACTTGGCTACTCTCAGCAATGCAATGAATTCTGAAGGACTTTTGATGGGGAATGCTTTCCACCTCCACAGAAAGAGCCACTGACATTAGATGCAAGTCAAAGCATACTATCTTTGACATCAGTTTATTTACAATTTTATTTAGGGGTTTGGGCTTTGTATGGGTGTTCTCTTACAATAGTGATCAATATGGAAGTGTGTTTTGCATCATAATACATGTATGATCCAGATCAAATTGCTTACCATCTCCAAATGGGGGGAGGTTTGGGAGGGAGTGAGGGAGACAGTTTGGATCTTATTATTTTGGAAAACACATGTTGAAAATTACTATTACATGTAATTGGCAAAATAAAATCTTTGCATTTAAAAAACAGAAAAGAAAAAGGGAAAGTGCCAGACTTGGAACTCAGAAGACACCTGAGTATGAATCCTGCTTCTGACATTTGCTACTTATGTGATTAAGAAGAAAAGAACAAGGTCTTTGAGGTGCCCCAGAGAGGAGGCACAGATGAATTAGATCCACAAATGTTGTGTATCAGTGATCTTTAGAAAATGTGGAACGGAATGAATAATATGGAAATAGGTTTTGAGAGATAATATATATATATATATATATATATATATATATAACCCAGTGGAAGTGTTTGTCAGCTCCAGGAGGGGGGAGAAAAGAGGAGAGGGAAAGAAAATGAATGATGTAACCATGGAAAAATATTTTAAAAAATAAAAATTATATTAAATAAGCAAATAATAAAAAGAAAAGAAAATGAGGAACAGGAGGGGCAGTGCAGGATTGGAAAAAGGAAAACGTCTTCATTTTCAAAAACAAGGAAGAAAAGTCAATGTGTGTGACTTCAAACCCTGACCAAATTCTGAAACTACTTTAAAAGAAATAGTTAGCAAACATTAAGAAAAACTCATGGTTTTAATAAAGAAACAAGCATGGTTTGTAGAACCATGTGATAAGAAACATGTAATTCCCAACTAACCATGTTTCCTTTTTGACAGGGTTAATAGTCTAGATTGGGAGAATGCCATAGCTATAGTTTCCCTAGATTTAGCAAATGGTTTGTCAATCTCATGTTATTCTTATAGATAAATGGAGAGGGATAAACAACAATACAATTGGTCAGCTGTTGTCCTTCATATTTGAAAAGGACCAAAATGGCATCAAGTGATATTTTGACTCACACATAAAGGCAGAGTTGCACAGAGTCATCCACCTCACCCTTTTTAAAGAGGCAAAGAAGTCCAGTGGTAAGACAAAAGGTAGGATGACCAATGATAGCCCAGGATGCAGTGGCTAACCCTGGCTTCTTTGCTATCTGACCAAGCTCTAAATGCTCCACAGCAAGTGGAGAAATGTATGCAATACAATACACTGTGACTCTGGTCAAGTCACTTAACCTTTGGACCTCAGTTTCCTCATCTGTAAAATGAAAGAGTTGTGTTCGATAACTTCTCAGATATAAATCGACTGTTCTGTGAATTGGGAACATATAGTATAGAGAAGAATTAGGACAGATATGATAGCAGTTTTCCACCATTTATACAGTTGCCATGTGTTCTTGTTCTCTTTCTAAAGAAAAAAGAACAAGAAGTAATGGTTCTAACATTTGGTGCTGCTCTTGAGTTGTTTCAGTCATGTCGGACCCTTCCTGGCCCTATTTGGAGTTTTCTTGCCAAAGATACTGGGGTGGTTTGCCATTTCCTTCTCCAGCTCAATTTACAGATGGGGAAGCAAGGCAAACAGAGTCAAGTGACTTGCCCAGAGGCACACAAAAAGTGTCTGAGGCCAGATTTGAACTCATGAAGAGAAGTATTCATGATTTCAAGCCTACTGCTTTATCTACTGTGCCACCTAGCTGCCCCAGTGTTTCTCATACACAGCCCCACCAGCTGCTATTTTGTATATTATTTTATAAATACATATTTAAATAAATGTCTCCCTGATAAAATGCAATCTCTCCAAGAGCAAGAATTGGTAATCCCTTTTTTTGCCTTCACATCCCCCAAACACTATCACAGTGCCTGGCATACAACAGTCAGTTAATAAATGCCCTTGACCAATTGGTGTCAGGGTTAGTCTTTACCCACTTGACTTCGTATCTGACTACGCTTCCTGACTCGTATGCTTATAGACCAAACCTCCTGACTTATATGCTTGTAGAGAGAGGTTCAAATGGAATGTCAAGAAGAGAGCGAGTTCAAAAACAGCAGCCAGGCTTCCCAGGAGCATCTTGCAGTTAGCAGTAGTCTCTTCTATCAGAATCTCAGCTTTTAAAAGTAGTCATTCCGGCAGTGAAGAAATCCTCTCAAAGGAGATTAATGAAGCATTTATCCCAGCTCAGGTTAATGTCACAGTGTAATTATCACAATTTAAATGCCAAGGGTGTTAATCATTTCACTGCTGATTACTATCAGTAATCTCCTTCTGATGTACTTGGTAGGGATAAACCACCAAAAGGACCTAGGCATGTTCCATGTTGGAACAAGGACAGCAGCTGTATTCTGAAGTAACCCCTAAACCTCACAGAAAGTCCTTGATAATTATAATCTTTCACCCTTGACTTTATCTTAAAATGAGGTCGTAGTGAGGCTGAAGTCTCCTTGTGTACATCAGCAAGGCTCAGTACACAAAAATTGATGTTTAGTGCTCTCTATCCTCAAGAATCTTATCTTTTAGGAGACACAAGACAGATACAATCATGGGGACACAGCAAAGCCACTTCTTCAAACAGGGCATGTAAATCTCTGCTTCCACTAATATTTTTTTACTATCCATTCTTTTTTTTTTAATTTTTTTTTTAACCCTTGTACTTCGGTGTATTGTCTCATAGGTGGAAGATTGGTAAGGGTGGGCAATGGGGGTCAAGTGACTTGCCCAGGGTCACACAGCTGGGAAGTGGCTGAGGCCGGGTTTGAACCTAGGACCTCCTGTCTCTAGGCCTGACTCTCACTCCACTGAGCTACCCAGCTGCCCCCTAATATTTGGTTTTTTATGCTCCATTCTTGCAGGAGAGAAGAATAAAGTAATAATAAGGGGAAAATATTGAGAAGCACAGGTTATTTAGAAGAGGTATTAGGGTAGGAGAAATATTAGGAAGAAAGTAACAACATAGAGCAAATGCCCCAACCCACACAAGAAAGAGATTCAATTCAACAAACATGAATTAACAACCTATGAAAGACACAGCCACTAAGAATACAAAGATGAAAATAAAACAGTTCTTGTCTTAAAGAAGTTATTTTTCAGTTATCTCATTTCCCCCCATTTACATGTAAAAACAGTTTTTAGCTTTCTTTTTTTCTTATTTTGAGTTTCAAATTGTCTCCCCCTTTTGCTTTTTCCACTCCAGATCTAAATTTACCATCCTATGAATTGGGATCATATAGTATAGAGAAGAGTTAGAGCAGGCATGATAGCTATTTTCAAATGTTTATAGGGCTGTTGTATGTTCTTATCTTCTTTCTAAAAAAAAAGAACAAGAAATAATGTTTCTAATATTTGGTGTTGCTATTGAGTTGTTTCAGTCATGTCTCATTCTTCCTGACCCCATTTGGAGTTTTCTTCCCAAAGATAATGGAATGATATGCAATCTTCTTCTCTAGCTCATTTTGCAGAAGAGGAACTGAAGTTGGTTAAGATGGTAAAGCAATCTAATATAGATTTTACATGTAAATCATTTTTCTATTTTTGTCATTTTGTGGAAGAGATCTTGAATCCCCCCCCAAAAAAAAGGACAAGAAGAAGAAAGTGAAATAGAGTTTGTTTAGATCTGTACTCAGACCCCATCAGTTCTATTTCTGGAGGTAGGTAGCATTTTGCATCATGAATCCCTTAAAGGAGTTTGCATTCTATCTAGTGACCTTTCTATTCCATCCCTCAGTCACTGAAAAATTGCGAAAGTTCTCAAATATCTGCATAGAGAAGGGGAGGTGATATCATTGAATGGGAGATGGTTGGATTTTTCAGCATTCCTCTTCACTCCAATGAACTACAAAGCCTTTAGACTCTTCAGAGTCCATTTCACTAAAGAGACTCTCTAAAAATTAGGGTACACTAAGAAGAGAAGGGACCATGATACTTCTTTTGAGTGATAGACTCTTAGATTCCCATCTAATATATCAGAGCATTCAGGTTACCCTTACCTTTAGTATAAAAGATTAAAGTTTATTTTGAGTCTATCTTTGAGAAGCCTCAGGAAGTCCCCTACATATATACGAGTTTAAAAGCTTTTGAAGCATAGTTTCAAATCTACACTGAACAACTTGCACAAAAAGGGAGTTGTATAACAGCTAGCATTTATGGAGGACTTCAAGGTTTGCAAAGTATTTTACAAATATTATTTCATTTTATCCTTATAAAAACTCTGGGATGTAGGTGCCATTATTATTTCCATTTTATAGATAAGTAAACTGAGGTTAAATGACTTTCCTAGTATTACATAGCTGGTAAGTAGATAAAACTTCTCTCCATTTGGAAGCCCCTGAAATGCTTAAACATTTATTTGGTCTCCTATAAGTCTTCTCTTCAAGTCAAGTCACACATTCCTAATCATTTCCACCAAACTTTTACCATTCTGGTTTCCCTTCTCTGGTCACTCTAGCTCATCAAAGTCCTTTCTGAAATGCAGTATACTAGTCCTGGTGTACTTTCTGTTGTCAGTATTTTCTCTTAAAACTATGAAGAACTGGGGCAGCTAGGTGGCTCAATGGATTGAGACCCAGGCTCAGAGATGGGAGGTCCTGGGTTCAAATTCAGTCTCAGCCCTGTGATCCTGGGCAAGTCACATATCTCTCATTACCTAGATCTTACTGTTCTTATGGCTTGGAACCAATTCACAGTATTGATTCTAAGACAGAAGATAAGGGCTATTATTTTTTTTAACTATGAAGACTTACTTCCAAAGGGCCAAGATTTGAAAAAAGAGAGAAAGGTTGATTTGAAATAGCAATGTGCCTGAGACAATGAACACAAAGCAATGGGACAGATGATTATAGAGATATGAACTATGCTCCTAAAACTGCAAAATGCCCAGTAAATATACCTGGAAGTCCTTTTTTCCATTACCCCTTGCTAAAGAAGATGAAATGAAGACCTTCAGAACTCTACCCAGAGCTGAACTAGATCTAAAAAGAGCTGCAAAAATCCAATAAAAAATGAAAGAAACGTTTTCTAAAGATACCACCCAACCAGGCTAACGCATTAAGCAGCAGGACCTGGCAAGGAAAAGAAAGGGGCTGCTTTATCTTCACTTGGGAGACGAATTATATGCAACAAAAATCTAGAGAGAATCAATAACACGCAAAGTCTGTGGATGACTAAGAATCATTTAATGGGTCTCTCTTTGAAATGCTTTTGTCCTTGTGATTCTTTTCCCAGGGAACCTAGGGTTTTTTCACATTTACATTCTAAAAATGCATAAGCATTTCAAACAGATATCAATGCAATGACCAAACATGATTCCAAAGGGCAAATGACAAAGATGCTTCCCAATTCCTGAAAAACAACTGGCAGATCCAAGTTGTAGAAAGCATTTTTAGACCTGGACAATGTGGGAATTTGTTTTGCTTGATTACACATTATTCATTACAAAGGTTTTGTTTTTCTTTTTTCCATTCAATGGGGTGGGAATATAAGAGCAAAAGAAAATGATTTCTTAATTAAAAGTATCTTTACTAGAAATTCAAATCAAAACAACTCTGAGGTACCACCTCACACCTAGCAGATTGGCTAAAATGACAGCAAAGGAAAGTAATAAATGTTGGAGGGGATGTGGCAAAATTGGGACATTAATGCATTGATTTTAATGCATTGCTGATGGTGTTGTGAATTGATCCAATCATTCTGAATGGCAATTTGGAACTATGCCCAAAAGGCTTTAAAAGATTCCCTGCCCTTTGATCCAGCCATACCACTGCTGGGTTTATACCCCAAAGAGATAATAAGGAAAAAGACTTGTACAAAAATAATTATAGCTGTGCTCTTTGTGGTGGCAAAAAAATTGGAAAATGAGGGGGTGTCTATCGATTGGGGAATGACTGAAAAAATTGTGGGTATCTGTTGGTGATGGAATACTATTGTGCTATAAGGAACAATGAACTGGATAAATTCCATGTGAACTGGATTGACCTCCAGGAATTGATGCAAAGTGAAAGGAGCAGAACCAAGAGAACCTTTTATACAGAGACTGATACACTGTGGCACAATCGAATGTAATAAACTTCTCTACTAGCAGCAATGCAATGATCCAGGACAGTTCTGAGGGACTTATGAGAAAGAACGCTATCCACATCCAGAGAAAGAACTGTGGGAAGAAAAACAACTGTTTGATCACATGAGTCAACGGGAATATGATTGGGGACATAGACTCTAAACAATCGCTCTACTGCAAATAGTAATAATATGGAAATAGGACTTGATCAATGACACATGTAAAACCCAGTGGAATTACTTGTTGGCTATGAGGGGTAGTGGGGAGGAGGATGGGAGGGAAAGAAAATGAATCATATAACCATGGAAAAATATTCTAAATCAATTAAGTAAAATTTTTCCATTTTAAAAATATATAAATAAAATATAAGCAGAATCTAGGAAAAAAAGTATCTTTACTACTTTGACTAAATCAATTCCCATTGAAAAGAAAGTATATACTTCAACTGAAGACAGTCCAGTTGACACTCTTAAGATATTCATTAAGATCACTGAAAGAGAAGGGAAAGGGAGGTATTAGGGAAATAAAATAGAAGGATTGAGAAGATGAGAGAACATATACAATATCAACATGAGCAATAGGGTGGGAAAGATTCATAATAAAATGGAACTGAAGGCAGTGTTGTAGTTTTCCAGGAAATTTTGTTTTTATATCACCTAAATTTTCCCCTGTAGTTCTTCCCCTCACCCATTCCAGAGAACGGTCTCATATTAAGAGCAATGAAGAGGCACATAATGATTGTATTGTCATGGATGTGAGTAATGGAACAATCATTATCTGCAGAATGGAAGTTGAAGATGACCAAAGAGTAATGAAGAAACTCATAGTGTATGTGATATGGCATATATCAGCATAGCAAGCTATAAAACATTAAAAACAAGGTGCTACATAGGGAGAAGCATGTTAAAGATGTCACCAAGGAAATGCATAATGAAAAAGAATGATTGGCTGGTCACATGTTAATCATGAAGAATAAAAAAAGTATCAGTGATATATGAGATGGTTGTCTGGGATGGGGAAGGAGAAGAGATGTAAGGAGAAATTTAAAAACAAAATTTCCCATATAATTATACCATTCTAAACTCTGCCTTTAGTTCTACCATGTTTACTTCCTCTAGAAATATTTCTAGAATATAATTTTAGAGGTCAAACATGGGAGCTTCATTGTCCTCACCTCAATAGCAAAGTATCTGTTACAAAAAAATCATTTCCCTATCTTATCCTGTATTTTATCTGTTGTATCCTTTTGATTTCATCCTTAAATGCCCTTGAGATAACTTAAGTTTACTGAGATCTATCAAAGCTTTCTTTAAATTTGTTCTTTACTCTTCATGGCTTTATGAGGCAATGTTACTCATAACTTTATGGGATAATAAACTTCTAGATACAGTGTGGAATAGTGGATAGAAATCTGACCTTGGACCAGGAAGACCTCACTAGTCCTAGACTAATCACTTATTCTCTCAGTCATTTAGAAAACTCTCAAAGAATATAGTTGCAGAGAAAATGATCAACTGCATTGGTAAAAGAAGTTTCCTCTGTGAAAATGAAATCACAGATCCAATTCTTATTCCTCATAGGGCCATAGACCAGGAGCTGGAAAGGACCTGAGAAACCATCTAGTCCAAGGATTCCATTTTACAAATGAAAATGCTAGAGCCCAGGGATATTGTGACTCATTCAATGTCACACAGACCATAAACATAAGAATGAGGATCACAAATCTTCAGACTTCACAACTGCCTTCCATCTTATTTAACTGCCTCCCAACATTATCCTCCTCTGTGAGTTTTTACAAATCAGTTTATATTCTAAATTGTTGGTGCCTTTGGCTACCATATCTCTCTGATTGGCAAGTAAGAGTTTGCAGACTAAGACGGTTTTCAGGCTTTTTTGGTCTCCTCCTCGTGTACAGAAACTCCAAATGGAAAATAAGCGTTGCCCAGAAGAGTTAAATAGAAGATAGCTGAATCATTTTTGAGGTGTTGCCAAAGTTTTCCCCCCAAAGAACCAACTTTTTAACACCAATAAACTTCTGGTTGTATTGTAGGGCTGTGGGTAATGGAACAATACAGGCTCTGACGAATGGAAGTTGAAGATGACCAAAGAGTAATGAAGAGGCCCATAGTGTGTATGATAGAGCATAGATCAACATAGCAAGCTATGAAACATTAAAGCAAGGAGTTACATAGGAGAAGCCATGATAACAAAGTCATCAAGTGAAAAAGAATGGTTGGCTGGTCACATGTTAATCATGAAAAATAAAAATCAGTGTTATATGAGATGATTCTCTGAGATGGGTGAGGGGAAGAGATTCAAGGGGAAATTTGGGTGATATAAAAACAAAAGATTTCAATAAAAACGAAGAAGAAGAGCAAGGGATAACTGATATAGAATCCATGAGTTTCACAGGTATCCTAATGTCAAAAGAATAAAAGGAAGACATGCCCCAACACAGTGGGAGGACTCCCTGTGACAGACTAATAAAAAGAATTTACATAGGATAGTGTAGACAGGAATGGATGGACTGAGATTTGTATCACTGAAAGGAATACTCACACTGATAAAATCACAGATCTACTGGAGTACAGAGGTATAAAAACTTTTTACCAGGTAGTGGTACAGTGGAAAAAATTCTAGATCTGGGCTAAGGACAACCTGAGTTCAATTCCAGCCTCAGTCATTTACTAGCTGGGTGATTCTGGGCAATTAACTTCACCTCTTCCTGCCCAAGTTTCTTTATCTATAAAATGGGAATAATAATAACACATACCTCCTAGGTTATGAGAATAAAATGGGATATCTGGAGAGTACTTTGCATACTTTAAAGTACTATACAAATATGTATATAAAATAAATATAATAATGTAAGGTACTATATAAATGTGTATAGAGAAGTACTATATAAATGCAAATTATTAATATAAACTATCAACAAAAAATATATCCTTTCATGAACATGATCTACTAAAGAATGGAGGGATATCCATGTGCATTGTGAAAGGAGTATTCACAGAAATGAAATAGCAGATCTTTTGGAGTATGGAAGTCATCAGATTTCTACTAAAAAAAACTACGGTAAGAAAGAAAAATGAGTGTTTTCTAGTCAGCCATGCTGTATGCACCAGGTAGCCAAAACATAGTTAGTGGTTTCCCCTTTTCTCACTGTAGTTGCTGATTTGTAATGTGATACCTTTTTAAAATGTAGGTGGCCTTGTTTAACTAAAAAGCAAAGCAGTTATACAACGCCATGGAAGCAAAGTCAAGGATTCAAGTACATTCTGCCTTGCCTGATGTTCTACTTTAGGTAACTGCACTCTCACACTTAGATGGTTCATCAGCCTCAAAAATCCTGTAGAGCAAGTCAACTCATTGGAAAATCCCCCCAGGCTCATTGCTTTCTGTAAAATGGGTTGGTAAATCTCTGCTGATGCAAAAGAGACAGGATGGTGTACACAGTGGAGCAAGTCCTGTATTTGGTGTCACTGGACCAGAGTTCAAATGCCTATCTCTGCTACTTACTACCTTTATGACTTCATGACTGTAGTGACCTTTGGTCCACCCATGCTTGGCTATCTAGCCCTGTGCTCCTAACAACACTGCCCCAGCCTCCTTCACTGTAACAATCTTTACCCACCACTTCAGGGTGCCTAATTCGCAGGTCAAGACTCAAGTCCACATCCCTAATCATCAACCCATAGTGCTTACTCTCACCTCTGTTCTGATGGGGCCAGGATGACCAAGACTCATTTTAGATTCGGTATAAAGTCCCTGGTATGTCTAAATCTCAGGTGCCACTTTCCATTCAGCTACCAGCTTTCTGCCATCCTTTTGTTTGTCCAAGCTGTTCTGAGCAAGTGTTATATAAAACTGCTCCCTTGATTAGCTCCCTTTCCCCTCTGGTCTTGCTGCTAACTAAAGAACTTAGTAGGAATTTCTCTGGACATACCTGAGGTCTGCCCCAGTAATTAGGATATTCCTCTCCATCATCTCCACCTCCTCAACTGAGCCAAAAGGGGCCGGTCAGTGACCTTGAAGAAGTCACTTCTCTGAGCCTCGGTTCTTTCATCATTAAATCAAGGAAGTTGCACTAGGTAATCTGAATTTACAATCTTAAAATAAGTGTTGGTGGTTCTTGATGTTATGATTATTAGTAGTCCTAGCTGTTCAGTTTTAGCATTCAATCAAATCAGTATATGCAAGATTTATTTAACTGAATGAGACTTGAGCATTATTTCAAACCCCTTAGGGTGACACCTTTCCTTCATAAGGAGGTATAGTAAGAAAGAAGGAGAAACAGAAAGAGGGGGGGGGGGAAGGACAAGGGGGGTGATTTATGCATGGCTCCAAAGCTAATGTCAAGATCTAGCTCAGGATGTGCCTCATAATTTTACATTTTGCATAATAAGCCAAGAAACTCAATTGAGTAAGAATGGATGCCAAGCTTAGAGGGTAATAACATTCTATGATTGTGTTTATGTTGTTATTGAACCAAAAGTTAAGCAGTCTGAAGGGGGTATGACAGATTTTTTTTTAGAAAGGACTATCTCTGTGAGGGGAGGAGAGGAAGGAAGGAAGGAAGGAAGGAAGGAAGGAAGGAAGGAAGGAAGGAAGGAAGGAAGGAAGGAAGGAAGGAAGGAAGG